>NC_056741.1:837243683-837315691 GCF_019279795.1 Protopterus annectens
GCTTTTTTTGTTGGGGTTTTCCCCCTTTTTTTTAGTTTTCAATCCTAAGGTTTTCCAAAAGTAAAGTTTTGGAATGTTAAAATTTCCCCCTTTCCCCCCTTTCCATGAAAACCCCCCCCCAAAAGAGAAGCCACCACCATGCTTCACTGTGGGGATGGTGTTCTTTTGGTGATGCAAAGTGTTTTTGCGCCAAATGTACCTTTTGGAATTGTGGCCAAAAAGTTTAACCTTAGTCTCATCAGACCATAACACATTTTCCAACATGCTTTTGGAAGACTTGATGTATTGTTTTGCAAATGTTGGCCGGGCCTGGTTGTTTTTCCTGTGTAAGAAAAGGCTTCCATCTTGCAAACCTACCCCATACCCCCAGACATATGGACAATACGGGGAATTGTTGTCACATGTGGTACACAACCACTACTTGCCAGAAATTCCTGCAGCTCCTTCATTGTTGCTATAGGTCTCTTGGCAGCCTCCCTGACCAGTTTTCATCTTGTCTTTTCATCAAATTTGGAGGGACTGCAGTTCTTTGCAACTTCACTGTTCCATATGTTCTCCACTTTTTTTGATGACTGTCTTTACTGTGTTCCATGATGTATCCAATGTTGTGGAAATATTTTTGTACCCTTCAACAATGAGATCCCTTTGATGCTTTGTAAGCTCTCTGTGAACCATGGCTTTTGCTCTAGCAGGCAACTGAGTAAATGTCAGGAAAATCCTACTAGGGCAGCTAAACTTTATTTGGGGTTAATCAGAGTCTCTTTAATTGATGGCAGGTGTGTACCCAAGAAGACAGAATGTTGTAATTAAATCAAAAGGTGCTTCAGCAAAGTATTAGTTAAGGGTATGCACACTTATGCAACCAGCTTATTATAAGTTTTTTATTTTTTATATTTTTTCTGCTAACAGATTTGTTTGTTTTTCAACTGAATTGTATAGGTTATAGGTCACATTAAAGATGGGAAAAGTTTTGAAATGATTTATTGTGGTCTCATTTTTTTATATCACATAAACCTGGCATTTTAACAGGGGTGTATACACTTTTTATAGCTACTGTATATATATATATATATATATATATATATATATATATATATATATATATATATACACACACGTATAAATGTGTGCATGTGTGAAGGGAGGTTCTATAAAGGGATTAATGAGAAGGATGGAAATGGGGGAATGAAGAGAGAGGAACAAAAAAGTAGTCCAGTTTGTAATAGCAAAGCTTCAAAACTCTCTCGACACTTGTTTGCATTACATTTTGAGCCTTCTTGGTGCATGAAAGTCCCATTTCAGTTTTGTTCTGAAATAGTTACTGGAATAACAAAAGTGCACATATGTGGGACACGTGTAGAGACTAAAAACAAAACAGGGAAACCAAGAATAGACTGAAACCATGTAGCTTTAATAACAAATGATAAAAATACAAATACGACTTGGTGCTTTTGTCTTTCAGTTACAAATACTTCTTCAGCATAAACCAAAAGAAGAAAGTCTAATGTATTTAAATTAAATTGAATGCTAAACCTCCAGTCAGTAAAGACACATAATTAACCCAGTTAAACTTAAATCCATAGACAAATAAAAATGGTTGAATAGACAACTTACATAAATACAGGCTCATTTTCTGTATACATATAAAAACACTTAAACATACGCTAAGAAACTGAAAACACTAAATTGTTTAAGTACTAATGCAGTATACTATTGTAACTGCATACTGATTGAATAATGTGTGTAAAATATACATGTAAATAAGAATATACAAATAATATGTAAAAATATAATTGTATAACTACATGTTAAATATACATGATTGTTACAATACCATATGTATAGACTTCCAAGATGTAGACCAGGAACTCCAGTTTTACAATGTAATACATGATATCACAGGGTCTAATGCTTTGACCTTTGCTAGCACCACTCCGTGTACTGATAATACATATTTTCTAAGTGTCAGATCAGAAAGAAAAGTGTCACTTGCTGCACTGTAGCAGAAAACATAGTGCCATCAGTGCAGATATCATACAGTAGTATTAGTAAACAATAAAATTCACAGCAATGCATTCTGAAAGGTACAATTGTAAAGGCAAATACATCTTAATTGTTGGTGTTCCCTGTGTCTGATCATAGGTTCATAGGTTCATACTAGGCTATCTGCCCTAGGGCATTTATAAGCCTAGCCAGAATGTGTTTGGCTTTCGCCACCCATTTTAAATTTATTTTGCTATGCCCTTTTTTCGAGGTTAGTATACTGTGCCTCTGTCTAACAGTGACACAGAAGTGATGCCCGGGGTAAACCTACGATCTCCCATCCACTCATCAAGATTCCTCTTGAAGAGAGTCAATGAGGGACTCTGCCTAACCTGGACTGGGATTTTATTCCAGAGTGAAGGGAGCCTCTGGGTTATGAATCTGTCCCTCCAGCATGTCCTATTTATTTCAGTGCTGAGGTTCAAGTCTCGAGCGTAGCTCGATGGGATTTGGATTTTCTGAGGTGCAGCATGTCCATTAATTCGGGTTGGACATGGCTTTATACGTCAGGCACAGATCGCCTCTGAACAGGCAGTATGCCACTGAGTAGAGCTGGAGTTTTTTTAACCGGGCAACATATGGCATCTGTTTGAGCCCTTTGATCCTCTTGGTGAGGTACTTTTGGGGTCTTTCCAGTTGCTGCAGGTGTCTGGTAAGGTACATCCTAAAAGGGGCATTGTACTCAATTATGGGCCTGATGAGGGATGCGTAAAGAGGCACGATGACCTCCCCTGATCTAGATGTGAATCCCTTCATGATTAGGTGGGCTATATAAAATGTTTTTCTAACCACTTTGGCCACGTGGTTGTCAAATGAGAGATTGCTATCAACTTGGGTCCCCAGGTCCCTAATTACTTCTTCTGTACTTAATGGATTACCACTTATGTGGTAATTTGTGGGCATTTTGTTTTTGCCAGAGGGGATGACTATACACTTTTTGGAATTTAGCTTGAGGCCATGGCTCTGGCACCAGTTGTCTGTTTCTATGACGCCCTTTTGGAGGATGCTTGTGTCGGCTGGAGAGTCGATTATGGCACCCAGTTTGTAGTCATCTGTGAACTTGGTCAGCCACAGTTCTTCTGTGTTGGCCTGTACCTCCTAGAAATATATACCGAACAAGAGAGGTCCCAGGACTGAGCCTTGTGGGACACAACTTGTAACTGGTTTGGAGTCTGACATGGCTCCAGCAATTCTAACCATGTGGGTTCTGTCCTTGAGCCAGTTTGCAATCCATCTAGTGACATAGGGGTTTATATTTAAGCTGGTGAGCTTATCTATAATGCCCGAGTGGGGTATTGTATCGAAGGCTTTTGCGAGGTCCAGGTAGGCTGTGTGGACCACCTTCCCCTCGTCAATGGCCTTGGTGACTGTTTCAAAGAAATCAATCAGGTTTAAGAGGCAGGATCTGCCCTTAACAAAGCCGAACTGGGTAGGATCCAGTGTCTGTAGGTCCCCAATATCTTTATTTATGAGGTCCATAATGATCCTTTCCATAGCTTTGCAGACCAAGCTAGTCAGGCTTATGGAGCGATAGTTTCCAGGATCCGTTGAGGCACCACCTTTATGGAGAGGGACCATTGTTGCTGTACACCACTCTTTGGGCACATATCCTGTAGTAAGGTGGAGATTGAACAGTAGTTTTATGTTTGGGTTTAGCTCTTCTTGGAGTTCATGTAGGACGCAGCCTGGGACAGCCGTCTGGTCCCATTGATGCTGTGTTTTTTGCTTTGGAGAGGGCGGCTCTTACCTGAGCATCTGAGATGTCAGGGGGGCAGCACTCTGCTGGGATAGATATTTGCCCTTTTGGTGGGGAGGGGAGAAGTTTGCTGAACCTGTCAGCTAGGATGTTGGCAATGTCTGTGGGTTCAGTGTATTTTTTGTCATTTTGGACTAATTCTGAGCATATCTGGGAATTACCACCCAGTTTCCTAACATAACTAAAGAAAGCCTTGTGATTATCCTTAGTGTCCTGTGCAATTTTCTCTCGAAGCTGGCCTTAGACAATTTATGAGTGCCCGTAGCTTTTGCTAATACTGATCAATGATGCCTTCCCTTTTGGGATTTTGCTCTATCATTTAGTAGCTTCCTCCTTCTATTGTATAGTTTGTTTATGGCTGGGGTCCACCAGACAGGACATCTGCCTTTGGAGGATTGGGTCTTGGTTTTATTTGGGATCGCATGATCCATGCATTCCCTGAAGGTGTTCATAGAATGCGTTTATAAAGGATTCTGCGGTCTGGGCGTATTTTCCACAGGCCGGGGCTTTGAAGGATTCCACCTCGGTTTTGAGGAGTGTGAAATTTGCTTTAGAAGTTTTTCACTGTGGTTTTCTGGGCAGGGGGTGGGGTCGGGATGTGACTATCCAGTGAGATTAGTTTATGGTCTGATCTTACCAGTGAGGGATACACTTCTGGTCTGGAGCATAGAGTCCCCATGTTGGTGATGATCAGGTCCAGTATGTTTTCCCCTCTTGTGGGAGTGGTAACAAGTTGTTCCATAGCATTTGAGTTTATAAATTCTAGGAACCTTTGGGCTAGGGTGTTGGAGCTAGAGTAATGCTCCCAGTCTGTGTTTGGGTAGTTGAGGTCGCCCAATATAATGGTGTTTGGAGAGACCTTCATATTTTCCAGTGTTCTCAGAAAGGCCGAGTGGGGTTCCTGGGTTTGGGAGGGTGGTCTGTAGCAGGCTATAAACTGGAAGGCAGTTTTACCCACTGTTAGTTGCACATGGATAGTCTCTGATGCTTCGTGCTTTGCCACCAACCTGGAGTTGTGGGTATCTTTGATGAATATCGATACTCCCCCTCCTTTTGTGATTCGGTCCAAGTTTTGGGGATGAAAAGCATGGTATGAGGTATAACCTGGTAGTGCTGGGGTGCTCTTGGGAGCCCTGAACCAGGTTTCTGTTACTGCACAGATATCGATGTTCTCCATGCTAAGGAGAGTTTCGAGTGCGTGCATCTTGAGGTTTAGACTTCTGGCGTTGAGTAGCATTACTCTTAGTTTCTTATCCCTTGTGATACCTATGGAGGTGGGTTTGTCTTTTGAGCCTTGCCTAAAAGGCACTATGGGGTAGCAAGAGCCTTTGCCAATATCCGAAAGCCCAGGGGTGACAGGTGCAAGCCGTCCCTAGCGAAGCATTGTGGCTTGTCGAGCATATCATCCAAGCTGACAGGCATTGGATCCCCTTTGAATGACACCAGTACTTAAGCAAATTGTTGAAATTGATCATCTTGTCTTCATATTGTGGCATCATTCTTAGTGAGGGTAAGATGCTACTCAAGGTCAGGGTCATACCGGCCTGGGCTACATGCTCAGAGAGCTCCTTTATGTCTCTTTTCATGTAGTCCAGGGAGTGCGTCTCAGGTCATTCACACCAGCATGGACAATGACTGAGTCATATTTGTACTTGCCTTGGGTGACCTGAGTGCTTGTGTTATGTGGCGGATCCTGGCGCCCAACAGGCTGCTCACCGTGACCCTCTCCTTGTTCAGCCTGGTGGCGGGGCGTCAGTGTGCCTGGCGATAGAGTCACCTATTACAAGTGTATCAGGTGTGTTGTTTTAGTCTTAAGGGCTGTGACTGTTCGTCACACTGGCTTTGTGAGATATGTGTTGCCGTGTTTTGTTTTGGGGTGGCGGTTGCTTGGGTGTCTGCTTTGGAGGTCTCTGCTGCTTAAGCAGATCTTTATTTAGAGCCTCCAGTATGTTTTGTGTGATTATGTGTTTGGTTTTGCTGTCGTGGTAGGTCTATGTGAGACTGGAATTGTAGTGAGTGTGGTTTCCTTCTCCTCCTGACTGGTTATGCCAGTACTGAGTTGAGAGAGCTTAGCCTCCAGTTTGGCTATATGGTTGCATCTCTCACATGTGTTGGAATTTGTTGGGAGGAGGAGAGGGTTGTCTGTGTACATGAGGCAGTTGTAACATTGCCTTAAGATTCCCAGATTCACCAGCTGGACCGGAGAGGAGATTGACACCTGACCTTTGGACATGCTAGAATAATATTGGGAATTCCTTAATAATTGAAATCAAGGGCCAGTGGGGAGTGAAGATGTAGTGCTTTTAATTTTTAGTGCTGACTTATATAATTGCTTTAGCGCGCAAGTGCATGGTAACTTAAGTGCAATGTGTTACAGGTAACTTAAATGCAAAAACGACAAACAGTAACTTTCTTTCAAGTGAAACAAGGAAATAAGTACAGTAAGCAATGCAGATATCACTAGTGATCCACAGAAGTGCTGAGAAGCCGCGTATTAGGTGGAATTAGCATTCCAGGGAAATAACAAGCAAAGAAACAACAAGCATATAAACAAAGCTAGATTCAGCAGGCCTGGATCTAGTCTATGCTACAGCAAACAAGGTGTACCAATTTCAGTAAGATACAGTTCAAATATTCAGGCACTATAAACCTTTAACCAGAAATTCCCAGCTCAGAAGGGCAGAGTCCAGCCTCTTCTCCCACAAGAGTGCAGAACACGAACCTTTTTAATGTAAAATAACTGGCCTGAAGCCCAAGTGCTTAATCCAAAAGACTTAGAATGATAGCTACACTTTAATCAAGTTACTACCAAGCAGTAATAAATACAATTGAATACTTTAGAGAATGCCTGGATTAGTGCTCAAGTTACACAAACAAAGCTAGATCCAGCAGGCCCGAATCCAGTCTATGCCACAGCAAACAAGGCGCACCAACTTCAGTAAGAAGCAGTTCAGATATGCATGCACTATAAGCCTTTAACCAGAAATTCCCAGCTCAGAAGGGCAGAGTCAGCCTCTCCTCCCACAAGAGTGCAGACCACGAACCCTCTTAATGTAAAATAACTGGCCTGAAAGCCCAAGTGCTTAAACCAGAATTAATACACTTTTAGAATAACAGACACTGAGCCCTCAATCAGCAGTTCCCAACCTAGAAGTATGTAAGCTACCTGTTCTGCCACTACAGTGCAGACCACAAACCCTCTCAGTGCAAAACAACTGGTCCGAAGCCCAAGTGTTTAAACCAAAAGGCTTAGAATGAGTTACACCAAGCAGTAATAAATACAACTGAGTACTTTTAAGATGATACAAAAGTAAAATAAAGTAGGTAGAAACACAAGTACAGTAAAAGCAGATGATTTTTTTTTTTCCTGAACAAGTGCTGAGATCAAAGAAACAGATTTGAGTGCTGAAACTAGAAAACTGGCTAGTTATAAGAAAAAAAAACTAAGCTAGAAGGCTTCCCTCCAACACAGAAGGGCTTGGGGGCTCAGAAGCCTACAAATAGTCTATACCACTTAACAGGAAAGGCAGGAAACAAGCTTAATTTTCTTTTTCTGTTTTCCAGATGCTCTCTTTGTACACAGTAGGAGTGCCTGAAATCAGAATATGATCTCACTGCACTCAGTTGAGTGAGCAAATGAGATGGGCCCAGAAGGAGTATCCAAACACAAATTTACAAGAGGGGCAGGCAGTTTCAAGGCCACTAAGATAACTGAAGAGCAGAGTCAAAATTTCCAGTTCTGTTAATATTCCTGCAACACTGTTAAAATCAATTTAAATACTGTATTTTTGGAAAAAAAAGTGCAGATAAAGGTACTTAAATTCTCTTATACGTCCAGTTGAATACAGCTAGTTCTTAGCCGGCCAAAGCTGAGGTTTTTAAGCAGAAAATATTTCACACTGTACCACTTAAATAGGCAAGGACAGGAAATCAAAGAATGTGGCTACCCCCACACCTGTAATTACTAGCAAATAACAAAATTCAGCAAACACTGACTAACTTCCAGTTCAGTTAATATTCCTGCAACACACAGTTAAAATCAATTTAAATACTGTATTCTTTTGAAAAAGTGCAGATAAAGGTACTTAAATTCTCTTATACGTCCAGTTGAATACAGCAAGTTCTTAGCCGGCCAACGCTGAGGTTTTTAAGCAGAAAATATTTCACACTGTACCACTTAAATAGGCAAGGACAGGAAATCAAAGAATATGGCTACCCCACACCTGTAATTACTAGCAAATAACAAAATTCAGCAAACACTGACTAACTTCCAGTTCAGTTAATATTCTTGCAACACACAGTTAAAATCAATTTAAATACTGTATTTTTTTTAAAAAAGTGCAGATAAAGGTACTTAAATTCTCTTATACATCCAGTTGAATACAGCAAGTTCTTAGCCATCAAGCCAAAAAGTGTACTCCAAAGCAACGTGCTTGCATTTTTTTTTTCTGAGAAAAGCTGTGCAATCTCTCTGAATATCTCAGAAGGTCAAAATTGTGTCAAATGAAAAATAATGGTGTATATAATAGTATGTATATATTGCATTTTATCATTTCCTCTGTATATAATATCACATATCTATTGTGTTTTCCCTGGGCTAAGACTGAAATAGGTCCAATGGAATCAGAATTCTACCCCAGTTAACAAATTCTAAATGAAATAAATAAATAAAGCCCAGAGGAATTTCACTAACTGGGTTAATGATTAATAGTAAAACTAGCATATGAAATAAGATTAAAGAAGCTAAAGTTATTTTATATTACATGAATGCAGGCAAGTAAAGAATCAATAATACTTTACATTTTGTTGTGTGCCTTTGTTGGTTGACTATTTGAATTTACTTACTTTAAATTCAGGGCCGGTGGTAGCATTTTGGGAGCTCCCCAGCAAATGTCAAGTTGGGGGGCCCTCTAGGCACTTCCAGTCTAAGAATCTCCCTGTCACTGCCACGCATTCTAAGCAACCTTTTAATTTATGCTCCACACTTTCAGGAGTGGTATACACAGACTGAACTGTAGCTACAGTGTTCCTACATTACAACAGGCCTATGTACCACACTATGTTGGCCCATGTCAGGGGGACATTCATAGTTACTGACATTTACTTACAACAATGATACATTACAACAGCGCTTTGTACAGAGCTGGACTTAGGCGAAATGGTGACCTAGGCAATGCCTACTGTTTTAGACCCCACCCACACACACATCCTCCAGTGCTCCCCTCTGCCTCCCCCCCCCCAGTCTTGCACTCCCCATACAATGCACATTCATTTTTTTCTTCCTTTTCTCACATTTTGCCTTACTCTTCAGCTTGTTCAAGATGCTATAACTTTCTATATTCTCTGAAGTGCATTTTAAATTTTTTTTGTCTTTGTACTTAATCTTTTCATCCAGTGATGGCTTGAACAGCAGTTATGAAAACAATTCAGTGTTGCTGTTCAGTTTTAGTTTTCCTAGCATCTTTTCAACACACCTTTCCTGACCAAGACAGCACAGTAATAACCATTTAGGAAAGAACTTAATTAAGCTAGTGCCCCAGAAGCCATGGGGTTATAGATGCTCTGGGATGCATTTTAGAACATTTTCCCAACCTTTTAATTCAGTGGTGGCCTGAACAAAAATCACAGGTAAGAAAAGAATTCAATGTTCTTTATTTTTTTTTTTCTTTCAGGGAAGACATGTTATGCCCAAGGCTTAATGTTCAAAGCTGTCAAAGTAGTAGCTCACAATAAACTAACAAGCCAATTATTGTGAGGATACACAGGTCCTATATGGAACTATGCCTGCCTCCCTAACCTACCCCGCCACCCCCCCCCAGAAAAAGACAGTCACTGCCTATGCATCCCTCTGGGGTTAGACTGGGATGAAGTTGGAGGTTCAAATTGCCACAGACATGTATTTTAAGTGACTGCTGACATACGTATACATAGCATGCTTCATTACTCCTAACCCCTAACCCCCAACCCCCCAAATGCAGCCATCTGTACACATGCCTGGTGTATGATTGGGCAGAAAGTCAACAAAAATAATGATTAATGAAGAAACCCTACTATTTGGAGACTTTAATATAGACTGGGGCACCTGTTCCTTAGAGTCCCCTACTACCCACATTAACCTGCATGCATTTTCACAACTCATATCTACCTCTCCCAGGCTACGGTAAACCTAACCAAAAAGAGATCATACTCGACTGGGTACTCGCAAATAGTAACCCCCAATTGTACACTGCTGGTACCCTCCCCATTGACCTAAGTGACCACCTTCTCACTTATATAGTTAAACTAAAATCTAATAACCCACAAATACCCTTACTCAGAAAAGTCAGAAACAAAAACAACTTTGACCCTGCCAAATTCCAGCAGGAACTTAACTCCTGCAACTGGTCTATGTTATTACACCTCCCTTTGGATGAGGCAGTTGTATATTTTAACAATAAATTTTTTGAAATCCTTAACTGGCATGCACCTACCCGCTTAAAGTGAACTAAAGCAAATACTACACCATGGCTTTCTAAAATGTCTCGACTATAAATTATCTACAGAAACAAACTTTGAGCTATATGGCACTCTACTAAAGACCCCCGTGATCATGCTAAATACCGACAAGCTAGGAACGAAACCAAAAAATCTATACTACAAGACAAAAAACAATACTACTGTAATTTACAAATAATCAACCAGAACAACCCTCAGAAGTTCTGGGCAGGTCTGAATAATCTGCTTCATCCTGGTAAAACTTCTACCCCTATCCCCTCCACTACCACTGATAAATGCCCTGAGAATGTAGCAGACAGTTTTAATCATTTCTTTACTGAAACAATTCAAGCCCTAGCTAGCCAACTACCTTCCTGCTCTCCCGGCCATGCTAGAACCACCCATAGAAACGTACTCTCCTTCAGCTTTCAACCAGTGTCTACTTCATTTATTTACCTTAATCAAAAAATGAAAACCCACCACCCTCTCTGCTGACCAACTCCCTGCCGAATACCTACAAAAATCAGCAGATGCTATTGCCTATCCAGTTTCTATACTAATTAATCGGATCATAGCTGAGGCAAAAATTCCCACCATTTGGAAAACATCCTATGTAATCCCACTACATAAAGGAGGTTCCTCCAGGGAATTTTCCAACTATAGACCGATAGCTATACTTTCTCCACTTGCAAAGATCATGGAAAAATGTATGCACAAACAACTCATGCATCACCTAACCCAACACCACCTCTTGGCAGATACCCAACATGGCTTCCATCCACACCATAGCACTACCTCCGCCCTGCTAGCATTTACCAATACCTTCAATAAAAATCGTAACAATAATCAAATATCCTCAGCCCTCTTCCTGGATCTGTCCAAGACATTTGACATGGTGGATCACCATCTACTGATTCACACCCTGCAGACATTCTGCCTAGCTTCTAAAGCCCTTCAATGGTTTAAATCCTACCTCAGTGAGAAGCAGCAGGCTGTTCTCTGGCATAATACGCTCTCTAACCTATTACCCAACACCCTTGGTGTCCGACAAGGTTCTATATTAGGACGCCTACTTTTTCCGTCTTCATTAACGACATACATACTGTCATCCCCAATATCAGCTGTATCCAATACGCTGATAACTCCACCCTTATTTGTTCAGCTACATCTCCTGCAGAATTGAGGTCTGCTACCCAGTCCACCTTTAATACCATAGAAAACTGGCTCTCTGAACGTCGATTGTTACTAAATCCCAAAAAAACTAAAATGCTGCTATTTTACCCCACATAAAGGTCTGCTGTTTTTTCATTTAACATAAATGTAAAAGATGGGACTATAATCTCCCCTGACCCCTCTATAAAGCTACTTGATGTCATTATTGATAATAACCTAAAATTTGACCTACACATAAGCCAATTGATCAAGACTGTCAATAAGAAACTTGGGTCACTATATAGAATTAAAGCCTTCTTAACCCCTCCAGCTAAGATTGCCATTGCCCGCTCTTACCTACTCTCAACCCTTCTATATGCTTCCCCATTTCTGTCTAATCTTAACAAGTCTGTACTTAATAGACTGTCAACATGTTACAATCACATTGCCAAGTTTACTACAGTCCTGCCTTTTAGAACACACCACTGCAACAACCTTAAACAACTTGAGTGGTTAGAATTTCCCAGTCTTATTCAATTTAACCTCCTGACTGTAGCCCAGAACATCCTCCATAACCCGGATAAAACACCAGCTCTTAAAAATATTATCACTCCCTATAACAATCCAAGACTGCTTAGATCCTCAAACAAACTACCAATTCAAACTGTCAAAACCAGGAATGCAGCGGGTGACTCCCTCTTTGCAAACTCTGTTGGCAGAGTCTGGAACCTACTTCCAGCTGATATTACATTGCTCTTCTCCCTAACCCAATTTAAATCCAGACTCAAACAGCATCTGGCTCTAAACTGGCTTTGCCATTACAACAAGCCTGGCTAACCCTTATCTAAACTGAGAATTATTTCTCAAAATACTGTTAAAATTTCCCCTGTGTTTAACCTTAGGGAAACTTTATCCTATGAACTTGCTTTTACATTCTTTGTATATATCAAATCTGTAAAATGTCTACATTGTTTATAACTGTTTTTATTTGTAACTGTCTGTCTTGGAGCTTTTCTCCCCAGGCCTCCGCTGAAAATGGACATGATTCCAGTCGGACTATCCCAGTCAACAAATGTAAAATAAAATAAAATAAATAAATAAGTTATAGTAATGTATTCTGTTTTGTTGCTCCTAGACATTACACTGCTCCTAGACAGGCTATAGTAACCTTTCTGTACACCTCCGAGGTCTGTAAGAAAAGTAAAGAAAACAATGACACTGCCCCCAGCCCAGACACAATCTTTGATGAGCCCCTGTGCACATCTCTAAGGTTTGACTATGATGCAAATTAAAGAAGTAATAATCACACAATCCCCAACAACCCCCCCTCCCCCAACACACAGACACATACATAACCTATAGCAGCTTTCTGTACACACACATCTGAGCAGGGCTGGTTTTAGAATGGGTGCAAATGAGCACAGATGGCATTATCAGCTTTTTTTTAACAGGATCATATCACAGGCCTGTTCACACGTTTTTATCCTCATTCTTCCCCAACCAGCAACAGCTTTTGTGGGCCCCCCACACAGTCAAGGATGATTATCCATTTATACAGACTAATGAGTGAGGACCACTACACTCACAAAAGATTTAAGTGTCTGAATGTTCTGTGATGTATTATATGATTTATTTTTGAAATATAATTACTTGTTAGCTGCATTTTTTTACTGATAACCAGAAGAATAATGTATGTATCCTGGCATTACTGGGTGCATGCACACATAAACATTGGTGATATTTTTTAAAAATACACAAACACACACATACACACACACTCACACATGCATAAGCAATACACTGAACAACAATGGTACTGTCATACCAGATCAGTGAATGTTGTTTAGCAGTCATCAAACAGCAGCAGGGGAAAGTCACTTTTATATACCTAACTGAGGAGTAATACATACCTGTCACTGTCCCCAATTTCACAGACCTTCCCTGATTTTGCCTCATAATATTGCTCTGTCCTTCATAAAAAGTTTGATTTGCTGGTAAATCATGGATTACGGAAAGTCAATAAATCCAAACATCAGAGTTTTATACTTATTGTCCAAAAATGCATGTTGATACAAAAGATGTTATTCTATTAACTTTTTAAGTGAATTAGAGTAATATTTAAAACATGTTCCTAATTATAGGCCTTTATTCTGCTATTACTTTTGGCAATGAATAGAATTCTTCAGCAAAGATGAGAGTTATGGAATCTGGTGTTCTGTCAGTATTTATAAAACTCCCTGAAAGAAAAAACCATCACTGAAGACTGGGAGCATCAGCTCCTCTTATAACCCAAGGTGTGCACTGAGATCAGTCACTCTGGACTGCTGAGCTCTCTAGCGCTTTCCTCATTCATGTTTATTATTAGCTTTATCCTAACAGGGTCACATCACAGCCCTGTTCAGGTAAAACAGCATAATCAGGAAATCAGTACATTTTTTCTCCTCATTTTTCCACAACCAGCAGCAGCTTTTGTCAGGATGATCGAGACCCCCCACACCTGCTGCCACAAGTAGTGCAGGTACATAAAGCTGGCTATATTGTTAGTTTTAGTGGACAGAATGGTCACTGGCAGGGTTTAACTAAGCACTATGTCCGTGGTAAAATATTTAATGGAATTGTGAAGCCTGTTACTTGATAAAATACTGTTACTATAACCAGAGCTATCTTTGAATTTTAAAGGAGATATAAGTAAGAGTTATTATTACCTACATGGTTTATTAAATATACAAGATTGTTCTACTAGTTTTTGTAGGTTTGGCAAACATCTTAAAAAAAATCAAGATCCCCCAGCAACTGCATGGTTCACTGGTGCCTAAAGCTGGCTATGTTTAAATTCATGGCTGTTGAGCAGCCAAACCTGCTACGAGTTGCAGTACCTAGCACCTGAACTACATGGACATGACGTCTACAATCAGACCCGTTCTTCATCGAGGACCTCATTAGCTGCATGTAGCACAGGGCCACACGGGCCTGCACTCCACAGTAGCCAAGTGCTTTTTTCACTGTCACACTCCAAGAAGCTAAAATCAGAGAAAACGTTTCCTATACTCTTTGAAATAGCAAGGTAAGGTAATTTTATTTCTACCTCATCCTAACACTGTATTTAGACAATTGTACCATATTGTTTTTATTGATTAACTGGCTCCATCATTTATTTAACTGGTTTAATTTAACTGGCTTCATTAACTTATTTATCTGTTTCAATTAATCTTATGTATTATACTTTTATCTGATATATTGTGTTCCTTATTTTATTACTTATTTAACTGTATTACTTATTGCATTTTATCTAACTAGTTGCATTACCCTTTCTGTTATACTTTACTGTGCTTAGCCTACTATGTTGGATTGTGTTATTTTGAACTTGGACTGTTGCCTTTATCTCGTATGCATATGAGTAGTTGCTTTTTTCTCTAGCATTTTTTTTTAAGTATTTGCTATTCTTGTTGCTCTGTAAAGCAGCTGCATTATCACACTATATCATCATTCATGCATTATCTTGCCTAATTTTGCATCAGATGGTAGCCTCCATGCCTGTACTATAGGTTCTTTTTTGGATACATTAGTGCTCTGTATTTTGTATTCCAAGACTGCATTACATGTGGCCAGTGAGCCTGCATTGTATGTCTCTTAACCAAATTCTTAGACTGCATTGTTTATTCTGTAGATGTCCTTCAAGGATGCATCTGCAGTCATCACATATGGGTTGTCCTGCCTCAGGCAGCCCTTCGGTTGGCCGGATTCCAAAGTCTGGGTCTGGCCTCAGCTGATGTCGCACTTTCCCCGACGTCAGAGCGTCTGGGGTATAAAAGCATCAGCCGATGCCATTTTCCTCAGTCTTTCTTGCCACGTGGTGCCTGAAGCAGAAGCAGTTCACAAGTGCCGGTCGGCCAGCTCCTGTGATTCAGCTACCGAAGACTTCGAAAAAGCTAAGTACCCCGTTGGGGACTCTTTCTTGCCTCAGCCGATGTCAGATAAAGTTAATAATTGTTTAACTTGTGGGAAACAAATACCTCATAAGGATTTCCACTCTTACTGCCTCCCCTGCCTAGGCCCAGACCACGGCGTCTCGGCCTGCTCAGCCTGTGCTTCCTTCAACCGACCGACTCTTAGATGTCGGTCGGAGTTCAGAGGAATTCTTTGGGGATAGTTTTGCTTACAAGATGCCGTCGGAGACTCCGACCGCATTTAGTCAAGAAACGGAAGGACAAGGACCGACACACGCGGGCCGCGGTTTTGGCTGAAACCACGGTCAGGCCTACCGCGAGTGTCTCGGTCTCGGCTGAAACCGAGTCCTTGGTACTTCCAGTCGAATCGCAAGAATCGACTACCTCGGCCCCGGAGGCCCCGGCCGTGTCGGTTATTGAATTACCTTCTGAAACTGGTGTCCAGGAACCTTCTGACACCATTCCTTTAGACAAGTCTACTCCTGCACGTGGTGCAGCCAGACCTCCTGCATCCATGTCCATAAAAGCTTTCTCTAGGGCTAAAGCTGCTAAACTTACTAAAGCTTTGCCTCCCAAGGTTACCTCTCAGAGACCTTCTACTGGCTCACAGATTCTTCGCTTAGCAGAGGATCTTATCTCCTTAATTAGAGGTTCTCAACCTCATCCGGACAGGGGCTCTCAACCACCTCCAGACAAAAGGCCTAGGGTTGAGCCCTCTGACCCCCACTCCTCAGATGAATCCACTGATGGCTCTACTCTGTCAGACCACCAGGAGGAGGCTTATTCAGCCTACGAGGATTCTGATGCTGAAGAATCTATTCCCTCGGCCTCCCTTCCTGAAGAGTTTTCCTTTGGAGAGACATTACACTCTATGAGAGAACATTTTCAATGGCAGGGTCAGGAATTCTCTGATTCTAGAAAGAGATTAAGGGCCTTTTTACATTTACCTCAGCATAGGCCTTTAGCTATACCTCCTGTTTTGAATGTTATTGATGATGTGTACTCTGATGCTAGTACAGCCCCTGACTCTCTCTCCCTCCAGCTCCTGCCAAACCTGATAGGTACTACAGGGTCCCGGACTCACATCTACACCTGTACAAGGCCCACTCTGCTGATCCAGAAACTATTTCCCAGGGCCCAAAAGGGGTTGCAGCTGCCACTGCTAGAAATCCTCTACCCTCTGAAAGGGAGTCCAGAGCTTTAGAGAGATGGGGTAAGAAAGTGTATACTTCTGCAACTCTTTCCATGAGGGCATTAAATTGTCAATTTCATATGATACAGTACCAAGAGTATTTGTTAGATGAATTGCATAAGAAACTGTCTTCTTCTGAACCCCTTGATCGCAATTCCCTTCAGGATCTGGTACATAACTCCCAGCAGGTTAGTAACCATTTCTTGCAGTGTGATTATGATGCATTGGAAGCTTCATGTAGGTCAGCTATGACAGGTGCAGTCATACGTAGGCATGCCTGACTGAAGGAACAATCTCTGCCAGACCATGTTAAAGCTAAGCTTTTGGATGCTCCTATGGAAAAGCAAAAATTATTTGGTTCCACGGCTCAGGAGGTCTTAAAGAAATTTGAAGAAAAGGCAAAATCTGTGTAAACAGTCAAAGACTTTCTGCAAGTCCAACCACCAAGATTCAGCAGAAATTGGCCTACTAAGAATTGGTCCTTTCCAGACTCAGACAGATCTCAGAGAGGCAGGAATAGACGTGCCAGAGGTAGAGGGCAAGCTAGAGGCTCCTACAGAGGCCGTCAATGGCAGCCTCCCAACCAGAGAGGTAGTGCAGGAACTACAACTGCTACACCAGGACAGACTCAATGACTTTGTTTTGACTCACGACCAGGGCTCAATTAGAAGCACCTTTGGGCGGAAAGCTTTCTTTATTCTCAAAAAATTGGCACAGCATTACAAGGGACACATGGACACTGCATATAATAGACAAAGGATACAGGTTCCATCTCCAAACATTGCCAAAAGAAAAGGCATGCCAGACCTGCCACCAAATCAGAGGGCAGAGGCTTTGAAACAAATTTCCAACTTAATATGAATGAAAGCTATAGAAAAGGTACCTCTTTCAGAACAAGGCCAAGGATTTTACTCCAGATTATTCCTTGTTCCAAGAAAAGAAAATCAATGGAGGCCTATTCTCGACTTGTCCGCACTGAATACTTACCTCATTGTGCCAAAATTCAAAATGCTGACTCTACAGCAACTCCTTCCCATGCTGGGCAAGGGGTCTTGGCTGGTGACTCTAGACCTCAAGGAGGCATACCTGCATGTCCCTATCAGACAAAGTTGCAGAAGACACCTCAGATTTCTTGCAGGGTCAGAGCATTATCAATTCTCAGCATTGCCCTTTGGCTTATCTACTGCACCCAGAGTATTCACGAAATGCCTGGCATCAGTAATTGCACACTGCAGACTTCAGGGATTCAAATTTACCCATATCTGGACGACTGCCTTATACAAGCGGACAGCAAGCAAACTTTGTTAAAGGACTTGGATTATGCCATCCACCTACTGCAGGCCTTGGGATATACAGTCAACATCCACAAATCAAGACTTGTTCCATCCCAAAGAATAACTTTTCTGGGTGCGGATCTAGACACAACCACCCAAATGGCCTTTCTCACAGAAGAAAAACAAAACAACCGGATTACTTCAAGAATCTGACAAGACAAACTCAGCTGACTGCAAGGAAAATCCTGCAGGCCCTGGGTTACATGGCATCTTGCATTCTTCTAATCCCACAAGCAAGGCTGCATATGAGAAAATTACAATGGTATCTAAGGAGTTTATGGACTCAGCACAGTCACAGCTTAGAAACCTTGATACCACTCATTCCATGCCTCCAAAAGGAATTTCTGTGGTGAGCTCAAGCCTGCCAGTTGAACAGCGGGTTGCCCTTCAGCAAGCCAAGAGCCAACCAAACCATCACTACGGACGCTTCAGACCAAGGTTGGGGAGCACACATGGAGGGCAGATGTATCCAAGGGCTATGGTCACAAAGAGAGCTGCGCATGCACATAAACCAAAAGGAAATGCTGGCAGTGATACAAGCAATCGAGGCCTTCAAACCTTTCTTCATCAAGGCCACCTACTCATAAGGACAGACAACACCACAGTTATGTGGTACATAAACAAGCAAGGAGGCACCCATTCCTACCCTCTTTGCAGACTGGCAATGAATCTATGGGAACTTTCCTTGAAACTCAATATACAGCTGCAGTCCCAGTTCGTGCCAGGCAAAGACAATATACTGGCAGACAGCTTAAGCAGAAATATCATGGATGCACACGAATGGATGCTGCACCCAGACATCTTCTTACTCATAACACAATCATGGGGAAGGCCAGAAATAGATCTGTTCACCTCCCCCTACAATCATCAACTGAAGAAATTCTGCTCAAGGACATACCACCCACAAGCATGGAAAGTGGACGCTCTCTCTTTCAGCTGGAAAGCTCTAACAGTGTATGCTTTTCCACCTCTCCCATTAATGACCAAGGTCTTACTGAAGATCAGGACAGAGCAGCCCAGAGTGATTCTGATAGCTCCAAACTGGCCAAGACAGCACTGGTACCCACTGTTAAAGAGCATGTCACAGACAAAACCGTGGCCTCTCCCCCTATGGCCACTTCTACTGACGCAGCACAATTTCAAGACTCTGCATTCCAACCTGAAAAACTTGCAGCTAACTGCCTGGAAAATACCATGACTCCTCCTCAGGATAAGCTATCCCAGAGAGTGAAGGATATTATTATGGAAGCTCGACGGCCTTCCACAAGGAAGGCATATTCAGCAAAATGGAAAAGATTTCACACTTGGAACACAACAAAGGGCCTAGATGTCACAGTGATGAACATGGCACATATACTAGAATATTTGGCAGAATTGTTTCACAACAGCCTGTCTTACTCTTCCATTAAGATACATGCCTCAGCCATTTCAGCAGAATACAATGTTAATCCACCTGTCTTCTCTCATCCTCTCCTGAGACAGTTTCTAAGAGGAATCAAAAATATCAATCCTCCAAGGAAACCACCTCTGCCTACTTGGGACCTTAACTTCGTGTTGAAAAAACTAACACTTCCTCCCTTTGAACCAGCAGCATCTGCAGATCTTCAGTTTCTATCTTGGAAAACTGCCTTCCTACTGGCCATAACCTCAGCAAGAAGAGTATCTGAGTTACAAGCTCTAATGGCAGTACAGCCATTTCTTATCTTTCATCAGGACAGAGTTTCATTGAGAACCAATCCTACATTTATGCCAAAGGTGGTATCCAGGGTATCTTTGAACCAAGCTATTCACTTGCCTACATTCTTCCCACAACCACAAAATAAAGTGGAGAAACTTCTGCACACCCTGGACATACACAGACAGTTGCGCTACTACTTGGCCAGAACTAAAAGTTACAGAAAGACTGACCAGCTGTTTGTAGCATATGCTGCTGGGGCACAAGGAAAAGCAATTTCCAAACAGACAATTTCAAAATGGATAGGAAATTGCATTCGTTTTTGTTACTCCTTTCATGGAAAAACTGTGCCAGCTGACATTAGACCTCATTCCACGAGAGCCACAGCCACCACCACAGCCTTCCTTAGAGGGGTGGCTACCAAGGACATTTTAGAAGCTGCTACATGGAGCTCCGTGCATACATTTGCCAAGCATTACAATTTACCTTTATACTCCAGATCCAGAGCAGGCTTTGCTACGGCAGTCCTGCAGGGTATCTTAGCTACACATCCTTTACTTAGTACCTCCACCCCCAGATTGGCTATGGTATTCTACCCATATGTGATGACTGCAGATGCATCCTTGAAGGACATAGTACAGTTTTGTACCTACCATAAATGTAGATGTCCGATAGGTATGCATCTGCAGTCAGGTTTACCCTCCCTCCTTCCCCTCTGTGGTATACTTCTTGGGTTCTTACCCCTCTTATAGCTAGCTGGGGGGATCTATTATGGTGTATTTGTTTTTATAGTACTGTGCATGTTTGGATTTGTTTTTGCAATGCATAGCTCCAAATTTTAGCCTTCCTTAGAGGGCACCTGGCATCTGGGGCAAGAAAAACTGAGGAAAATGGCGTCGGCTGATGCTTTTATACCCCAGACGCTCTGATGTCAGGGAAAGTGCGACATCAGCCGAGGCCAGACCCAGACTTTGGAATCTGGCCGACCGAAGGGCTGCCTGACGCAGAACAACCCATATGTGATGACTGCAGATGCATACCTATCGGACATCTACATTTATGGTAGGTACAAAACTGTACTTTTTGCATGGCCCTCATGCCTGTACTGTGCACATTTCATATACATTATTATTGCATCTATACCACATAATCTAACTTTTAAAAGTTCGAATGTCATATGGTCGACACTATATGATCGAACTTTTAAAAGTTCAAAAATGTAATAAAAAAAATCAACCAAAGAAAAAACCTACCTGAATGGTTTAAGCAGGGGGGCTATCTCCCCTGCACCCCCCACACCCCCTGCTCTTTAAATATGCCAACTCTGAGATTGCACTACAGTGCAGAAAAGGGAAATTTTCCCATTCTGCATTGTACGGAGATCTCTGTTGAAAAGTTTGAACTTTTAAAAGTTCGATCATATGGTGTCAACCATATGATGTTCGAACTTTTAAGAGTCCGACAATGTGATATAGACCCATTATTATTTACTCCACTGTATGATGTCTAAAGTACTCATGGCCACCAGGCCTGCATTGTGTAAGTTTTAGCTGTATTATCTGCTTTATTTATTTCAGTGTGAGTGTCCTTAACTCTCAGATGCCTGCATTATATCTTAGAATATTATGATACAGTTTTGTGTAATGTACTCTGGAGCTATGTCTGTATTGAGAGCCTGTACAGTATTATGTGCTTATTCCCCCATTTTTCAGTTACCCATAATTTCATGAAGTACAGTAGTATAGCGTGTACCTTTTCCAGTGTAGAATACATTTTATGAATACCGTGGAATAGCACAGAATTGTCCCTGTTAGAACTTGTGTAAGTTTGTGTGGCCTCATTAACTACTATCTCTTCCATTACTGATTATTATAAAGCAGGAGAGGACTCTGTAATCTAAGAATTGAGAACTTGTGTATGTTTGAGTGGTCTTAGTGCAAATCCATATCTAGGTTATCTGGTGCCCTCTGCAGATGCATGAACTGTTGCCCACCAACTCAAAGTTGAGTTCAGCTCTTCAGTCATGACCAACTAATGCAGTATCGGCATTCATTTCTGAATGCCAGTACTGCACTCCTGCAATGGTGCACCAGCCGATCATAACCCAACACCTTAAGCGGGGGGCAGCAACACCCTTTACCCCACCCTAGCTATGCTGCTACCTCTGCCTCAGTGATTACTGTCGCTCCCATTACTGACTGTATTAAACCTTCCACCTTTGTACTCAGTTCTCCCCTCCCTCATACTCTAGCCTTAACCTCCTAATTTCTCACCTCAGCCCTAAATCTCCAGACCTTTGCGATCATGGGGCTACAGCCTGATGTAACTTCGTCTGTAGCGAGCCAGTTAACCCTAGCCACTTTGATGCAGTGTGGCAACTTCTCATGTTCACTGATAAACCCTTGTTACTACCTGATACATAAACCTCTCCTGAGAAACGCAAATGCTTACTAAAATTGGAGGCTAAACTCTCACAAGGAACAGCTGTCATTAAAAAGTACTCTTCCATTTGACAGAAATACAACATTAAACCTTCATATGCTAAGGTGTTAAAGAAAAACCTCAGCTTTCTCAAACAATGTACTAGTAAACCAGTCTTCAGCTACATACTTACACTTTAAATTCAACCTAGAAAAGCACACTATTTCCTGTCGTAATTTTTGTCATCCTGGCTGCATGGCCAAATATAAAGCTTCCACTGCACATAGCTGCACAAGACAATGTTCTAATTGTAGTTTACTGTATTATTACAAATTCTGTTGCTCCCCTCAACAGTAGGAGAAAATACAGCACGATGATTAACTGTTTTTTAGGTAGGCAAACAGCAACAAGGAGAAAATCAGTCCCAATGTAGAAAAAAGCAAGTTAATATACTTGACAAACAACAATGGGACAACCACGGCAAAGCACATATATTTAATAAACAATAAGCAGTAAACAGATAAGCGCTTTCGGAGATGCCTGCGTCATCAGATCAATACAAAAAATATAAAATCAGTCTGCATATAAATGCACTTGAAAAACCAATTACATTAATTAAAACTTTTAACTAATTAGCATTTTCTAGCCTTTAAAATAGGTTTTAAAGGTATAAAACCATTTAAGCCTGGTGGAACATCAGCTCTCAAACCAGCTATCCAGTGGGTTTCTTTAACTTCTGTGGCATTCTTTATATCACCACCTCTAGGTGCAGGAGTGTAAACATCCAAAGTCATAAATTTAAAATCATGCTGTGGAAATTCATTAATGTGTTGAGCTACTGCACTTCTTTGCACATTTCACCGTATATCACCCATATGCTGTAAAATGCATTCCTTTAACATTCTATTGGTTTTACCAACATAAAAAGAAGTGCATTCTGAGCAGGTTGCTATATAAATCACATTTTTAGTAGAACAGCATACATAGTGTGAACACTTATATATCCTTTTAGTAACAGGATGCTCAAACACATTATCAGTCTTAATGTACCTGCATGCCTTACATCTTTTACATGGATATGTACCTGATTTGCCACTATATAATTTACCTAGGTTATTCTTATCACCAGGTCCTGGTCTATAACATAACAGACTCTAAGTTACGATTTCTCTTGTAGCTGAAGTTTAGCACATCACCTACTATATTTTTCATCCTGTCATCAGACAGTAATATCTTCCAGTTATTTTGTATTATATGCTTTATATATTTAAAATTAGTACTAAAAGTAAAGAGTATCCTAACCTTACATATATTTCTCTGTCCCTTATCAATTGAATCTCCAATATTCTTTGAATATCAAGGTCTAACTTTCCCATCTCTCATGGACTTACCCTTTCTGATGCTTCCCTAACTTCCCTACTTTTGTAACCACGTTCTAACAAATTATTCTCTGTTGCATTTATATGATGTAAAAAATCACTTTCCTTACTACAACCGCTTTGAGAGATGCCTCCTTCATCAGATCAATACAAAAAGTATAAAATCAGTCTGCATATAAATACACTTGAAAAACCAGCATATATGGACAAAAAATATGTTCAACGTATATGCAGATTGTTGAGTATCGTACTTAAGAACAATGTGTTTGCTTTTGAACATAAGTTTTATTTACAGTGTTGGGGTGTTGCCATGGGCACACCCTGTGCTAACAGCTATGCAAACCTGGTTCTAGCTGAATGGGAGATGAGATACATTTTGACTGAAGAAAATCCATGGCTAGTACATATGGGTTTATATCGCAGATTTGTGGATGATGTCTTTTTTTTGTGGAAAGGGGATACACAACAATTGGATGCTTTTGTTAATTATTTAGAGACAACCACCACATTTTTAAGATTTACTGTGCATTCATCAGTAGATTTTATAGAATTTTTGGATATTTTATTAAAAGTCGATGAAGGGGGTAAAATAAGCACTTTGTTATAACACAAGTCATGCTGGAAAATGGTCTATTGGATAGGGGTAGCATGCACCCCCACCATATTTTTAAGAATGTCATGGATAATCAGCTTCTGAGAACTTCCCAGCTTTGAAGTAAGGAAAGCGATTTTTTACATCATATAAATGCAACAGAGAATAATTTGTTAGAATGTGGTTACAAAAGTAGGGAAGTTAGGGAAGCATCAGAAAGGGTAAGTCCATGAGAGATGGGAAAGGTAGACCTTGGTATTCAAAGAATACTGGAGATTCAGTTACTAAGGGACAGTAAAATATATGTACGGTTAGGATACCCTTTACTTTTAGTACTGATTTTAAATATATAAAGAATATAATACGAAATAACTGGAAGATATTACTGTCTGATGACAGGATGAAAAATATAGTAGGTGATGTGCCAAACTTCAGCTACAAGAGAAATCATAACTTAAAGAATCTGTTATGTTATAGACCAGGACTTGGTGATAAGAATAACCTAGTTATTATATAGTGGCAAATCAGGTACATATCCATGTAAAAGATGTAAGGCATCAGGTATATTAAAACTGATAATGTGTTTGAGCATCCTGTTACTAAAAGGATATATAAGTGTTCACACTATGTATGCTGTTCTACTAAAAATGTGATTTATATAGCAACCTGTTCAGAATGCACTTCTTTTTATGTTGGTAAAGTCAATAGAATGTTAAAGGAAGGTATTTTACAGCATATGGGTGATATACAGAGAAATGTGCAAAGAAGTGCAGTAGCTCAATACATTAATGAATTTCCACAGCATGATTTTAAATTCATGGCTTTTGATGTTTACACTCCTACACCTAGAGGTGGTGATATAAGGAATGCCACAGAAGTTAAAGAAACCCACTGTATAGCTGGTTTGAGAGCTGATGTTCCACCAGGTTTTATACCTTTAAAAACTATTTTAAAGGCTAGAAAATGTTAATTGGTTAAAGGTTTTAATTAATGTAATTGGTTTTTCAAGTGTATTTATATGCAGACTGATTTCATATTTTTTGTATTGATCTGATGAAGGAGGCATCTCCAAAAGTGCTTATCTGTTTACTGCTTATTGTTTATTAAATATATGTGCTTTGTTGTCTCGTTGTTTCTCAAGTATTTTAACTGTTTTTTAGGTGCTAGGGTTTCTAGGGCCTTTAGATCCCTTCATTCAAAATATGTACATGACGTGGTCATTGTCTGTGTACCGATGAATGATCTTAGGTGCTCCACCCTGTGTGAGATGCAGACAGCAATGACTGAGCTCTGAATATATGAAATCAAGGCTGGCAAGAAACAAATATTACTCAAGATCCTGCCTCCACCAAAAATGATACCACAATTCAAACAAAAAATAATTGACTTTAACAATTGTCTCAGTAATTTGTATGACTTCTAGGGGAATACAATATTTGTCAATACGTGAGGCACTAGTTGACAGTCCTGTCTGCTTTGCCATGGCTGCTTTGCAGCTCTCCTCTTAAGGCTTCAATATATTGGCTAAGATAGGTTTGGCTCCCAATAATAACTTTTTAGGCAGAGTCATTCTTGTAGACTTTTCAACTTAATGTCTTCTCTGGCCTGCATCAGTTTGTTAGTGCTGACCTTTGCAGTCTTAACAAAAAATGCCTGGCCTTGAAACTTTTGTGACCCTTGGATACATACATACCTTTGTAGTTACCAACACTTGGTTTCTTTGCTATGGGAACATTCTCCCTCTGCCATTGCTCATTCAAGCCCTTTGATGAGTTCCGGGACGTATCTGTATTCTTTCACAATCCTATTATTTCACAGCATATTCAACATGCTAAAAATCTTGAATTTGTAAGTATCTCAATGTTTATAAACAAGTCCAATTATCAAATAAATTATTGTATTTTATGGAGACCCTTCTATGTTGCTATTGACTAAGACACCTACGTCAACAAACTAGAGTCTGTAACCATTGAACTCAATGCAGTCATCTTGGAAGAGTTGAACTGCCAACGCGTTAACTGGCAAGCTTATACTTCCAACAGTAAAGATATGTAACTGTGGTTCATAAACATAATTAATGCCAGCAAGACCCAAGACCAAACTGCCACTTCCTGTACTGCTGTATTCAGCAAACCTCCTAGCATTATCTGATGAGCTAATGAAATTCAAAACCTTACCCCCCACCTCAAGGACCCTGCTACAAAGGCAGCTACTTATACCTCTGGCTTTTGCCATCATTTAAGCTTCTGCCTTGGAGCACTTGTCCCTTTTCAATCTAAGTATAATGACTTTATGAAAAATCCCATATGGTGGACTGTCTGTATCAGCAAATTCCAGAAAAATCTATTCATACTATTGAATAATTTCAAACCCCTGCTTTGCAAAATTGATCTTAAATAGGTTTAAAAAGAGTTTGGAAAATTTGGCAGAGACAGTTATGAACTGAATATCAGCAACTGTTAGGAAATTCATGAGCAATGTCCTGTATTGCATAAATCTGATCTCATATGGCACCATGTACTCCATTTCTAAGGTTGTTGCTAATATACTTGAATAGAAGTTTAACTCCAGTTTCTCCCCAACCTCCCCCAAGCATTCTTGCTTGCCTCCTCAACCAATATTTTTTTCAGAATAGGTCATATCTGCTGTCTCTAAAACCTGAATTGCAACTCTGTGGGTCCTGACAACATATCTGATTGTCTCCTGGTCAGCAGTAAGCCTTGCCTTACTGATTCCTCCTTAACCAAATTAGTCTCACTCTGTACACTGCCTATGTAACTGCAGCTTGGAGATCAGTAATAGTGGTCCTCCTCCACAAGGGTGGCCCTACAGCCGACTCTGGGAAGGCTATGGCCATTAGTTTTTACTAGTGTTATTGCTAAGATCATATGGAACTCATAAACAAAGGTATCCATAGTCTGCAGTCCCTTAATCCTAATCAATTTGGCTTTGTGAAAGTTTGGCTCTGCCTAATGAATCTTATGAACTTTGGAAAAATGACCAACACACTAGATAATGGCTAATCAATGCACACGGTCGACTTAGGGATACCTAAAGCCTTTGACATTATCCCACACACAGGTGCTATTGAAAATCTTATCCAGCTGAACATTAAGCTGTATGTGACATAACAGAAAACAAATTGCCTCTTAGACAGAACCCATACAAGGAGATGCTCATGACTAATGGTGTCCCACAGGGCATCATGCTTGATTCTGTACTCTTCAACATATACTTCTCTGACTTTTAAGTTGGTACCAAGGGTCTATGGTTAACAAACTGTGCTGATGACTGCAAACTAGACAATGTCATCATCTCTTTGCTAATACCTGTATCCTACATGAGGGGCTTATACACACTATGTTTGGTACAATTACCACAGTCTAAAATTTAATGCTAAAAATGTAGTATGGCAGCTTTTTAGGATACCTAGAGCAATCCTAGTCCTACATATACCCCCTTAAGTTTTGGACAGCAAAGTCTTTGTGACTATCACACATCAAACACAATTAGGAAATCATTTAACCTGAAAAAACTAATACCATCTAGTCCAGATCCAAATAAGTGATTGCCTCCCTCCACTCATTCCTAATCTGACTAATAACAGAATGCAATGCCACTCTTTGGTATGCAATATTTCAAAGACACCACCCATTTTAAAAGGCCACAATAGTTCTTAACTAAGAAAATCTTATTTTACACAGCTTGATTAAAACCCCTGTCACTTTATTCCATCTCCCACAGGCTGTTATGTAGTGACCTGTTCTTGGCCTACAGGACTATGAAGGATTCAATCCTGCTTTATCTCCTTTACCTTCAAAAATCTGGTATCACTAATGCATCCTCTAAGGATCTAAATCTTTATTGTTATATAAATGGAACCTATTGGCAAAAAAGATTATGTTCCCAAAAGATTCTCTACCTGTGGCACAAGCTCCCATTACATATCAGAAAATGTAGTTTACTAGATCTATTTAAAAACAGTGTTATGAGTGAGTGAGCTAGACAAATTCACTCCTGGACTGTTTAGTCAAGCTCTTAGCGATGTTGGAAACAAATAGCTGGGTATACACCGGCTAAGCTTCCTATAGTTTACTGAAATGATTGCCTAGTAACAACTTTATAAACTATGACTCTATGAGCCATAACAACACATAAAGGCTATACATTAATAACATCTCTCTACAATTTTTCTATAATATTCCTATGTTTTGTACAATTTGCTGTCTGGAAAAATAAAAATAAATTTCACTATATTATGATTTTACTCACTGAACACAAATAAAATATTAGGCAACTAATATTATCCTTATAGATGAATGAGTGTAAATACAATATTTTCATATTTCAATCATCTTTAACAAACTAAAGTTCTTAGATTATGTACAAATCTACTGTGAATTAGACCAAGAAGAGAGTCAAGTATTCATAGTCATCTCTTGTAGAATGCAGCACAGCCTTGCATCAAAAGTGAAAAAGCACAACTAAGTAGTGAATTATAGGATTATGTTTTGTAATTCCAAGACTTATTAAATGCAAGCCCTAGAATTATGAAAAAAAAAATTCCAGAAAGGAGGGAGAACAGTGAATGTCAAACACTGCTGTTTTACATGCTGGGGAGTAAACTTCCTGTACCCTCAGATGTGAAAGAGCAAGCTCCCCTTACCCCCAAATGTATATATTATCTCCAAGATTGCCATACCTTGGAGAAAAGGGAATAACCCAAGAAACATCAGTCTCAGAAGTGATGTATGTAAGACTGTATTTTCAGCCATTCAGTCTTGCTATTCTAGGACTCGCAGTTATGAGTCACAGAATATTAAAAGGTTACCGAATTAAAGAACCTGGAAGTACTAGAGGTCAACAAGTGAAAAGGCATGGAAAGAAGGGTATGCAATGCAAGTGAGTGCATAGTGACTTGCAACAGAAGAAGCAGAGTCTAGTGAGTGCAAAATGAGATGCAAATAATGAGCACTGAAGCAGCTCATCTTTGTAGCTGTCAAGTGCAAAGTCAAACAATCAGTTGCTTATGAGTACAAAGGCAAAAAGCACACTGAAACTTTTAGCAACACAGCTGTGATAATGATGGGAGCAGTAGTGCTTTAGCACAGCAGCGGGTGATATACTGCTAATAGCCACCTGGAGTGTGAAACAGTGGTAGGTGCTGCATTTTAAAGCTGGGACATGGGAGAAGAAAACATCAGATGATAGCCAACATCTCCAGGACCATATCTGTGTGGAATGAGATATTATATGGCCATATGTTAACCTGAATGACCTACAAACATAAACTGGAGAAATGCATGGCATTTCTATACCCATAAATACCAAGGTATGTGTAGTTCTTACCATTCTAGATAAAAGAATCTTCCAGAGACAAGCAAGGAACATAATGGGTATTTCTCAGACATTAACTTGTAGAATACTCAAGGCATTCCTCAATACATTGCTGGCACATGTGGATGAGAACATCTGTTTCCTAATATGGCATGTGAGAGGGACACCACAATCAGTGGACTTTAAGATATTGGCCACCTCCCTGAAGAGCTGTGTGACATAAATTGTATACATGTTGAAATAAAGGCTCCACCCTATGCCCACTGCCATGTAGTGTACAGTGTACGGGGGCTCATAATCAATGAGTCTGCACAGTACCCTGGCAGTACCCATGATTAATACATATGGATTGCAAGACATCTATATCACCACTCCCAACATAGAAACATTCCAGAGGGCCACCTAGTAGGTAAGTGCAGCCACATACAGCATGTATACATGACTCATACCTCTCTCATATGTCCCTGCTGTGTTTCAGGTAATTTGGTATACCTTTTAGAACCTGGGATGATGACACTTTTACTGCACCCAAAAGTATGGTAATACACCCATGCAAAAACTAGTAATATAATGGAGTGAGTGTTCATTTCAGCTTGCTTAAGGCCCAGTTCTGTTTAGACACGTCTGGGGAAACTGCAGTTTGCGAGCTGTACAACCTGTAAGATCTTTGTAGGCATAATCATAGCATGATTACGAGGAAGCATGTAGCCCAGTCTGCATTTTTGGGAGCCACCTGCAGCAGCAGACCCTGTCATGTTGTCCAGCACAACATCCACGAGCAGACATCATCAACCATCAACTATACTACCTCCAGACAGTATAAAATATAGTACATGGTAACACAGACAAAGTGATGATGTCTAGTCCCCCTGTATGACCCATGACAAGTACAAAGTAGTAGTGTAATGTTGCATAGAACAAACTGATGCATGAGATATTATTTGAAAACTAAGACTTGCAGTGCATGGTTGAGTTACATGTGTATCACATAACTTTACTTATACCACACAGGTTCAGGTCATAGCCATTATCATCATTATTTGTACAGGTGACTAAGGTCAGATGGCTACATGGCTGTCTACACAGCCTGTGGGAGTGGTAAACTAGTGATCAAAGGAGGCTGAGGTCATGTGGAGGACTGACATCAGTTTTATACACAATTTCCTCTGTAGACAGGATGGGACTTCTATGTGTCTGTGCACTGTGGCCAGAGTGAAGGCTGGATGTAACAGGACTATAGACCATCCCCTCCCAGACACTGGTGTGACAGACCTGGTGGAATGTGACCTAAAGGTAGATCACCAATGAGGTTCCCCCACCCCTGATGCCTTTTCATCATGTCTATCCCTGCTATGGGATGGGGAACTGTGATAACCCCATTGTTGCAGGTGCAGACTGTGTTCCTAGCAATGGCTTCCCTATGTGTCCACCCCAGCTAAGACCAACACTCATAAATAGAACAGAGATGGAGGCACTGGTTATCTTTTTCCTGGAGCTGGCCATGGCAGACATGCAAGCTCGCCACCACAGTCCTCATGACACCTATCACAACATAATTTCTGGAGTGCATTGTCTCCTGCAAAAACTGGCACTGATGGATCACATCCAAACAGAGGCCACACACCATCCTGATCGAAGAATTCATGTGTATCTACAGTCTTTGCCAGAATTTTATCCTTGAGCATCTTTAAAGTAATGCCAAGAACCAGCTGCTTATCTGGGGCTGGCTATGAAACTGTACAAGCAAAATAACCCTACCAGGCTACTATATGATGTGTAAAAACAAGTCTGAAGTAGAGTGCTAGTCTGCCACTACTGCACTGTGGGGCATGGTACTAGTGGGCTCAGTTACAGGAGAGACCTGCATCCTGTAGATCAAGTAAGGGCATTCCACACTAACACTCTGGGTAATGGGTGTAGTACCATTCAGAAGGAAGACAGACAATGCCAATGTGTCCTGGGACTGTGATTTGAGTTGATCAGCATTGTCAGATCATGTGAGCAGGTGCTAACCTAAACTTGTTTTCCTTGTCCAATACTATACCTGTCACCATAGCAATAGCCCAGCCAGTTAATACACAACAGCAACAAGAAATATCAGGGTAATAATTAAGAGCCATGCCAGCCCCAGCTCACTTGGACAAAGGTCTGGGGAGGATGGAGGGGCACTGGGATGACCAGAAATGATGAAGCAGCAAGGGGTGGGGGAAAAAATAAAGTTTTGTTTCCTCTTTCAGATGCCATGATATACCAGATTGGCAGATGGGGATGACTGTTACTTGTGTTTTAGTTGGCAGCCGTATTGTTGTGGCACTGTGCTGTTTTGTGGGGAGGGGTTCACACAGGGGTGTGTGTGATTTTGTCCACCATTTTATGCTTCTCAAGCATTCCACATGCGTGTGGTAGTGTAGATGCTCCTGCTTAATGCACATTGATGTAATAGCTTAGCTTATTTCCTAATCTGTGGACACCATGTCCAGCTTCAGTTTTAGCATGTAGCATCTTTCTTTGGCTATGGGCACCAACTCAGGCTTCTGTTTGCTTTTACATAAATGAGTAGCTACAGTAATGGTATATATGTTACTTGTGTCTTTCAGAACTGGCAGACTAGTATAGAAGGCCATTAACCACTGCAGGGAGTAGCAGACACTTACGTTACAGTAGGGTTAATGTACTCCTATATCATCACCTATTCCACATCAGTTACAATCTGTCACTCACTATCACAGATGGCATCATTCCCTTTGTATCTCTTTTCTGCAGGTCACAATGGCACCTCAGAGCCACAGCTGTGTTAGCCACCATCAATCACGGCTCAAGCCAAGACTATGTCTGAGGTGGGTGTATCTGATTGAGCATCTGGCCCCCTCACTGGCAGGTAGCCCACTCTAGATTTCTGCCTCAGCTTAGCCTAAGTGGTAGAAATGGTGAATGAACAGATGTTGATGCTCTGCGTCACAGCACAACTCCTCCTGCAGCAGATTTTGGATTCACTGGTCAAACTGGCTCATGCCATTGGACCTCCAGAGATGGATACCACTAAAGACACAGTCTATCTGGCCCCAGGACTTCTCCCTACTGAGTCTCAGTAACAACTTTCTGAGCCAGTCAGTAGCTAGCATGCAACCTGTGCACCATTCTCTCCCAAGCCATCTGTCTCCCTCTGTTTGTGTGTTTGTGTATATTTCATGTGTCCCCCTGATAGTGTGTGTACATTCTCCCATTTGTCTGTCCTTTTAAATGTGCATTTGTGTCTTCCTGCTGCCTGCCTTCATCTACTTTCCTTCCCTTCATGTATTTAAACCCTCCTCTCTTACCCTCTCTCTATATAAGCATAAAACGGGGACCTCTTCCCAAAAAAATGCCCTACTCCCCACAAACCTGTTTTCCCTTTATGTGTTCTTAGCATTTATTCCTCTGTTTGCTGTCCTCTTTTCCTGCTTCCCTGCTCCTTTCATCCCTTTCATGGAAATAGTAAGATGTCCAGCTAGTTGGGTACTAGTTAAGAGGTCTTTACTCCCAGCTATATGCTGATGTTCATCATTTGATCAGTGCTGCACTAACCTTAGCTTTTTGCGGCTGGAGGAAGGAAGAACTGAGAAACTGGTAAGTTGTTCCATGGTAAAGCAAAAAAGAAGCCTGAAGTCCATGTACTAATGATAGTAGTAGTCTGCAGTAAGATAAATATCAAAAAGAAAGCTTTTTCACTGCAAGGACACTGTTAGAAAGCAATTTATTTACTTACCCCACCCCTAAACACAATTTAGTAATTTTTTTTTTTACAAAAACTTAGTAAAACATTACTTTAAACCTGTTTTTCATCAAAGTGAAAACTGGAAGCACATTCTTTCAAATGAGTAAAAAGTCACGTGATAGTCCAGGAAAAATAAAATACCTAGCACAAAACAAACTATTTAACAGAAAAAAGAAAGATTTCAGTCATACAATAAGTTATGGAATTATTTTCCCCAAAGGGAACTTATCTGTCCAGCAATGGAGTAACATTAGCCAACTGTTGAGCCTTGAAAATCTACAAGATAGCGCTTTTCATTAGAGGGAAAGCTCTGAAGGGCTTGCTGCTCAGACCATTGATTTTCGACAGCTTTGCTAAAGCTGTCAACAGTTTGGATATGTGGAAGGTGTCCTTATGCTTTGGAAGCTGGTCGGCTGCTATATCCTGTGATATAATCCATATATCTAAGGCTACTGCAGCAGTGATCATTTGAAGATCTATTGTTATGGTAAGTTTACTTACACAGCTATACTTTCCTCTGCTGCATGTAGCAGCAACTTGGGCCCAGATGAGTTACCTACTGGACAGCTCACACATTCTTGCATGGCAGAGGTAGGGCAATGCTCTTACAGTGCCTTGCCCTTCTATTGTATGCTGATGGCATTTCCATCCTTTGTCTTTTATATCCCTGAAGGGAAGTGATCTACTTATTTATGCAATGTGCTCTTTGCTAACTATTATGTATATACGTAAATTGCTTTTCTTTATTATTGCAAATGTCTACTCTTTTTTCACTTCCGTCTAGAAATTTCTTGTTCAATAGATAATATTGCCTACATAGTGTATTAGATGCTTATTTTCTGTAATGTGTTATCCTAATGTAACTGGAGCTTTTCTCTCCGGGCCTCCGCTGTAAATGGACCTTGTCCAGTCGGACCTTCCCGGTAAACAAAATTAAAATAAAATAATAAATAAATAAATAAATGTGCCCTGAACTGTATCTCTATTAGTCCTAACCAGTGAAAGGCCAAAATGTTGTAAATCCTACACCGTTGTTGTGCTGAGAATAAACTGGTTCCTCTCAGCGTTCATAGAGCTCATAACTCTTCTTACTATTCTCACATATTCCTGTAATTGGATTCCATAACTAATGTTCTGTTATGCAGCTTGACCCCTTTATCATTTAAATTGCTGCTTTTTTCTGTCCCACCTTTTTTGGTTTAGTAAAGTAGGTACAATAACCAAGAGTTATTGCAACTACCCAAGTTCTGTTGTGATTTGTATTTCTGCCTGTTCTTGTATGTTAAGCTGTGTATCTCTGACATTTTGTTATGAATTATGTTTGAAATGGTACAAAAATGGCATTACAAAATATAACCGCAACATACTTATGGATCCTAATTCTTCATATACAATCCAAATAAGAATATTATTGTTATGATTGTAGGTATTTTATGTCTTTGTTTACCTATTATTGTAATTGTAAATTAAACGCTTATTTGGTTAAACTTCATGGAAATTTTTCCCTTGGTCCAATCTGTAAATGGGGAATGCTCAATAGTATATCAGAGGGGAACAATTAATTTATTAAACAACTTGTCTAATTCTAATTCTGCCATTTTGTCATTGCACTTTAATGAATCTCAAAGCTCACAGGTGAATAACAGATTCCTTTTTTCATTTCACTCAGTGTCAGGAAAGGATGAAATAATCAAGAAACTGAAAGCCACCACCCTTTCAGCAGACCTAGTCCCGGCTGAATATCTTCAAAAGGCTGCAAATGCAATAACATATCCCATCTCAATATTAATTAACAGAACCATCTCTGAAGCATATATCCCCTCCATCTGGAAAATTTCCCACGTAATTCCTCTCCATAAAGGGGGTAATTCCACTGATCTATCAAATTACCATCCCATCGCCATTCTGTCCCCTCTGGCTAAAATTATGAAAAAATGTATCCACAAGCAACTCCTTCATTACCTCAATTTGCACAATCTCCTAGCTCCCTCCCAGCATGGATTTAGACCCCACCATAGTACCATCACACCCTTCTATCCTTCTCTCAGACAATAAATCAAATCCATAACAATAATACGCTCTCCTCTGCCATCTTTCTTGACCTATCTAAGGCATTTGATATGCTAAACCACCAACTACTCATTTGAACACTAAAACCTCTTGTCATAGGCTGGTTTCAGTCCTACCTAAGTGGCAGACAACAAGCTGTGCTATGGAAGGATAGCCTTTCCTCCCTGCTGCCAGTCACCCTTGGAGTTCCTCAAGGGTCTATACTAGGACCTCTCCCATTTATCTATCTCCTCCCATTAATTACTAACTTTCTACTTGCTTCCTCCCCCCTCCCTCCTATTCCTACCAAACTACTGTGCCTCTTCACATCAAGTCTCTTAAACTGTCACCTTAATCTTAACCTACCTTATTATTGACAACTCCTAGTCTCCTCTAATCACCATGTCTTCCAAAACCAACAAAAAACCATCCTTGGACCCTATAATAAAACAGAACCCAGCCAAGCTATTACCCCTTTTCATTTTTACCCTAGTACTCACACTACCCTACCTCCTTACCTCTTATGAAACTAATTGTAATTATAACCTTAAAACCCCTCCCAAACAAACTGCCACTAATTTATCTACCCCAAAGTTCACATACTCAAACATTACTTTTAACTCTTCCTACCTCTTAGCCAAATATCACAGACTGTTCCATATCAAATCTAATAATCTCATAGTAAGAAAACTAAGATATTTGATAATGATTACATGTAAGCCACACTTAAACTATAATCCCTCTACCCTAGTAGATGGTGATATACATCCTAACCCAGGACCCTTTACAATTCCCTCTGAAGCTACTCCTATTATCTCAAAATCCTCCCTTCATTTACCAACCTTTAATTCTCATTCCTTACTCATAGGACACCTTAATATCAGAAGTGTAAACAACAAAGTCACCCTTCTCCACTCTCTTCTTGACTACTACTCTTACGACATCCTATGTTTAACAGAAACCTGGCTAAAACCCCTCACCAAGGATACAGAAATCATCCCACCAGGATATAACATTTTAAGACAAGACCTAATACCCAAAGGAGGGAATTGCTCTAATATTTAAGACTGATCTAAATATAACCCTAGCACCCTTTGCTCCCTGAGAACACTAAAACTGAAATCCTTATATCAAAGCTACAACTAAACCCACATAAAGCCATATATATTATCAGCACCTATCTCCCTCCTGGAAATAACTCCATAATTATAGAAAATCTCCTTAGCTGGGCATCTACCACCTTTCCACAAGAAACTGTAATACTTGGAGACTTTAACCTCGACTGGTCATCAGTTAACACCACGAACCCAGTCTCTCATATTAATCTCCATGGCTTTACTCAAACTATTAATACCTCTACTAGAATTAATAAACCTAACAACAAAGAAAGTATACTAGATTGGATTCTTATTAATAAACCACAGCTACAATACCTTACCGGCACTTTACCAGATGACATTAGTGACCACAACATAACCTATATCATAAGAAAGAAGAATATTGCTACTAATGCCCCACCATCGAACATCTCGTAGCACAAAAAACTTTAACCCCATCCTATTTAACTTGGAACTGAATGCCTGCAACTGGTTACCCCTACAAAGTCTTCCACTAGAAGAAGCTGTTCAATATTTTAACAACACATTCCTATCCATCCTAGATAATCATGCTCCAAAAAGAACTGTCAGAGTCAAAACTAAACCTGCTCCCTGGTTATCTAAGGAAACAAAGCACAAAATGTTACTCAGAAACAAATCCTGGATAAAATGGAGAACTAGTAAATCTCCCTCTGACCAACAGACCTTCAGACACCTAAGGAATAGTACTAAAATAGCTATCATCTTAGACAAAAAAAAATACTATTGCAACCTCCAATCAACTAATCATAATAATCCCCAAAAATTCTGGACAACCTTGAATAGACTTCTTCACCCTGGACAAACTACCACCCCCTCTCCCTCTGGATCCGAAAAGAATTTCTCCCAGGAAACTGCCAACGCTTTTAATTCCTTCTTTACTAATACTATAAATTCTCTAGCCTCTCGCCTTTCCTTTGACAACTCTAGCATCCCTGCCCAAGCAGCATCTACTCAACCATCCTTCACACTACAACCTATCTCTACCACCTTCATCCAAAGATGTATCCAAAAACTAAAACCATGTACCCCATCAGCTGACCAACTCCCATCTGAATACCTCCAAAAAGCAGCTAAAGCTCTAGCCTATCCCATATCCATCCTTATCAATAGAACAATTAATGAAGGTATCATACCTGACATCTGGAAGATCTCACACATTATACCCCTACATAAGGAGGTAACTCAATCGAATACTCTAATTACAGGCCTATAGCACTCTTATCTCCCATAGCTAAAATCATGGAAAAATGTGTTCACTTCCAACTAATGAACTACTTAACTAACAATAACGTTCTAACTCCATGTCAACATGGCTTCAGGCCTTTTCACAGTACTACCACTGCTCTTCTTTCCTTTACTGACTTCATAAACACAAACCGCAATAATAACATTCTTTCCTCTGCACTCTTTATTGACCTTTCCAAAGCTTTTGACATGGTCAACCACCCCCTCCTCATAAAAATTCTTGAATCTCTTGCTCTAGAACCTAAAGCTATCCTTTGGTTTACCTCCTACCTCACTAACAGAAAACAGGCAGTCCTCTGGGAAAACAAACTCTCCTCTCTCCTTCCTATCTCTTGGTGTCCCACAAGGCTCCATTCTTGGGCCTCTCCTTTTCTCCCTTTTTATAAATGACCTACAATCAGCTATCCCTCAAGCTACTTGTATTCAATACGCTGATGATTCCACTCTCATTTGCTCAGCTAAAAACATTCCTGAGCTACAAACTATTACTCAAAATGTATTCCACACAGTTGAAGCTTGGTTCCTAAAACGCTGCCTACTCTTAAATGCTAAAAAAACTAAACTCCTCCTCTTTAAACCAACTACTAGATCACCCACTTTAGATTTCTCTATCTCATCTATTAATGGTACCCTCATATCAGCTGACCCCTCTACCAAACTGCTAGGTGTCATGATTGACAACAATCTTACCTATGATTGTCACATCAATAACACCATTAAAACTGTAAACAGAAAAATGGGCTCCCTATACAGAATTAGAACATTCTTAACCCCTGCAGCCAAAGCTACTCTTGCCCACTCTCACCTTATTTCAACCCTTTTCTACGCCTCACCAATTTACACTAACCTGAAGAAAAATAATCTCTCAAAATTGGCTAACACATACAATAGTATTGCTAGATTTGTGACTGGTAATCAATTTAGAACTCACCACTGCTTGAACCTTCAACAACTTCACTGGCTTGAATTTGAAAATATGTTGCTTCTTTCCCAACTCTCCTTTGTCCATAGAGCTCTGTACCAACCTAATAACACTCCTGCACTCTCCAAACTTTTGACCCCTACTCTAACCTGAACTCACTTACGTTCCTCCAGTAAACTACTAGTAACTTTAACTAAAGCCAACAACCTTGCTGGTGACTCCCTCTTCTCTAACGCCCTTGGCAAACACTGGAATCAACTTCCTACTGAACTTACTTCTATTCCAACTCCTATTCTGTTTAAACAAAAACTCAGAAGCTACCTTAAAAATCAATGGTTATGTCCCTGCTGTAACCCCGACTAAATTCTCCCTATAACCACCTCTAATCCTCCCTCTCCCTCTCCTTCCTCCTCCTTTCCTTCTACTATCTGTATGACCATCTTGGACAAGCTCTAACTCTATTATTCCTTTTCCTCCTTTAAAATTGTTTTATCCTTACTGCAAGTATAAATTTTGTTTTTTTTTATCTGCTCACTCTTTCTGTACTTTTCTTGTCTCTCTTTTACTCTCAGATAACCTTCCTATAAATTATCTAGAAATAAGTTTTTATCTGTATTTTTATGGTGTGAATTTGAGGTATCCACTCATACTATGTTATGTGAATAATAAATCCCATGATGTCTTCCTGTATATTTGCATATTCCCCCTCCTTTTCCTCTATCTTTCCAAGTTTATTGTTTGTTTTTTTATATTGCATATTCCCCCTCCTTTCCTCTTTCTTTCCAATGTTTATTGTTTGTTTATTGTTTGTTTATTTTTTGTAAATTATGTAATTGTGTTTTATACATATGTGGAGCTTTTCTCCCCGGGCCTCTACTGAAAATGGAAATATATCCAGTTAGACTAGCCCGGTTAACAAATGTAAAATAAAATAAAAATAAATAAAATAAAATAAATTTTCCATCTTCATTAATGATCTTCATACAGTCATCCCCAAAGTAACCTGCATTCAATATGCAGATGACTCTACCCTGATCTGTTCTGCCACCTCCACATTAGACCTACAGACCTTAACCCAAAATACTTTCAATGTAGTAGAAAACTGGCTCACTGACAGGAGTCTTCTATTGAATCCAGATAAAACAAAACTGCTACTCTTCACTCCCACCGGAAAGCTACACTCCCATCATTTATCATAACATCTAATAATGGCACAATAATTTCCCCAGAAAGTAATATAAAACTATTAGGTGTAATTGTTGACAATAACCTTAAGTTTGACGCTCACATCGGCAAAACCATTAAAACAGTCAACAAAAATCTAGGATCTCTATATAGAATTAAGGCATTTCATAACCACAACTGCTAGGACAGTTATTGCCCGAACACATTTACTTTCAACCCTTCTTTATGCCTCATCAATCTATACAAACCTGAGTAAATCTGACCTCAAGAAACTTAATAGCTGCTACAATAACATAGCCAGATTTGCCACAGGTTGGCATATAGAACCCACCACTGTATTAACCTACGATCTCTAGGATGGCTAGAGTTTCCCTCTCAAATCCAGTATAATCAATTAATAATAGCCCACAAAGTCTTCCATCAGCCTGAAAGCACGCCCATACTCAAAAATATAATTACCCCATACAGTAACCTAAAAACTCTCCACTCTTCTGACAAAATGCTGGCACAAACTGTTAAATCTAAAAACTCAGCAGGTGACTCATTATTTTGCAACTCTGTTGGAACAATCTGGAACCAGATCCCTGCCAATCTTACATCAGTCCAGTCTATTAACCAATTTAAAACATCTCTCAAAAAAGTCCTAAAAAAGTCACTGGCTATGCCCCTACACCAACCCTGACTAACCAGATCACCACTCACTTTACTACCTGGTTATCTGAAAAATAGTCAATGTTTCAGACTTTTGAGACTATCATTCTTATATGTATTGTACTGCTGAATGACATGCTACCTTTTTCAGCCTTGTACCACTGAAAATGTCTAAGTTCGAACAAGAAAATTAACAATGTTAAGTTTTAAGTATGTATGTATTCCAAGTTTTTAAGTATGCGTGTAATCCTATAATTCTGTACTGGTGTCTATATGTAACTGTATAAAACTGCTACTGTTTAACTTATGTAACTATCCACATGTGAAGCTTTTCTCCCCAGGTCTCCACTGAAAATGGACCTGTGTCCAGTCAGACTATCCCAGTTAACAAATGTAAAATAAAATAAAATAAATAAATAAATAAATAAAATAAAACTAGTGTATTTTCTGTACAATTCCCTTTAACACCCTTAGCTCTTTATGGTGTCATGACCTTTTTGAGGAGTGGGATTTTTAACTAAGCGACTTAGCAATTAACAGGCAGCACACAAATAGGTGACATGTAACAAACACAATATTAATCTAGGATGTCCTGCAGTGGAGTTGTTATTCAATGTTGGTCACTTGTTATTCACATTTACATTCTTATTTTTATAACTGATAAGCAATATGTGAAATCTGATGGTGGGAGACAGAAAAAATACATTTTCAGCCTCCCACAATAAAGACAAATCAGGTTTTCAATCACCAATTGAACATCACTCTTGTCTCAAAGAGGCAGCAACCCACTGAGTACGCATAGAGATATAAGAAAGTAAGGGTTGGGGTAGTGATGTATTAAGAAAAAATAAGAAAAATGGCAAATATGACAATCAGTATATACAAAAACATGAAAAGTATCATTGATTATGCTTGGAAATGATAAAAGATACAAATCCAACATAAGAATGGGGAGTGATAAAGCCATATCCCTAATAAATTCTGACAAATAGGCTGGAAACCTAGAATGATGTCTTTATTGTTTCAATCCACTTACATTTTTGCATGGCTAAACTTGTAAGGGCTCTTATGCCATTAGCGTAGTCATTTCCTATGACTCTATGAACCATTTTCTAATCAATAGTCATTTAAGAATAATGTATCACAGACTTACAGAAATCATCATTACTTACCTGATTAAAAGTTGTGAAGAACATGTCCAAAGTATGATTATGCAATTGTGGTAATTATGCAGATTCAAGGACATTTGAGCTGTATGGCATTGAGCCACTTACCTCTTACAGTAATGTCAATACTTGCTGCCTCTAATTTGTCTTGCTGACCGTAGAACTTGTCCAAGTTTATTGATCCAAGAAAATGATTCCAGAAAACCATTGCTAATGCATCTACTCAGACATTAGACACATTAAGTCAGTGTTCACTCTGGTTTCACATTCCAATCACTTCAGTTTTTCAAAGACTTGTTATGCACATAAATATGCATTCTTCTTAATGAATAGTGATATTTGGTGTGTAGGTAAAGTGTTTTTCTAACTATAATAGTTACAAAGACAAGCATCTGGAGCATTTCTCCCTGGTCCTCCACTGAAAATCGGCTTTGTTACAAGTTGGACTTTTCCAGTAAACAAATCTTAAATAAATAAAATAAAATAATACTTGTAATTTTACCTTCCCTTTTCAATTCCCAGACACCACTGTGGACATTTTTAAAACTCCCATGTCACTTACTACAATTAAAGTACGGTTATTTATTGAAAGGATAAGGTTCATATCCCCGAATTAGACAACATATGCCAGTACATGCAATGACCAGGCAAATATTGCCCTGCTTGGATGGAATGCATTCCTTATTTCCCTTCACTGCCCCAGTATAAGACAGACCCTACCTGATATAATAGTGTTAGATGTTGCATTCACAAGTGTCCACTCTTATAAAGTACAATGGCAATGTTATGTCACAGCTCTCACATGACTTTACACCTTTACCCATAAACAGCTATTCCTGTCATGCATGTGTCATGAAGCTTGATTCAAAAATCTATAATGTTCTTGTAGCATGATCTTAACATAAGGGTTAAGTCGAAGAATACAAAACTTGTAACAAATGCTGTTTAATGCAAAACTACTATCTTTGCTCCCTCTCCATTAGCAACTCAGTGAGTATGTCAATTTTCAGCACACTCAAGATGCTGAAACCGCAACAACTGGGACAACTGCTAATGCGCCATAAATGCACTTCAGAAAACTGTGCAAACATTAATAAAAGAGTAGCTAGCAGCTGTTGGCTACTTAACACCATCACTATGCAACCATTGTTAGGTGTCTTTTTGCATTCTGTGATTCTCAGATAAGCTTAGCTTTAGTGTTTTGTTCTTTGTTAAATGCACCACACAAGAATTACCTAGTTGTACATGTTATTTCACTAAAGCTTGATATGGTAATGTAGTCTTGTATGCAGGTCTCAAGCAAATATGTTGCAATACTTGATGTAATCCCAAGGTAATGAATTATCTTTCTATTCCAACAGTACAGCACAGCAATATCAAATGCAGCAGTCACACAGAACACAATTTTTATTTATTTTTATTTTACATTTGTTAACCGGGAAAGTCCGACTTGGGACAAAGCCAATTTTCAGTGGAGGCCTGGGGAGAAACATTCCAGATGCATGTCTTTGTAATGTGGGAGGAAACCGGAGCACCCGGAGGAAACCCACACGAATGCAGGGAGGACATGCAGACTCCACACAGAAGGCACTCTGGCCAAGAATCAAACTGGAGAACCTCTTGCTGTGAGGCAACAATGCTACCGCTGCACCACTGCCCCGTCCATGCATGTGCTGCACAACAAAAACGGCATACATTACTTAATTAGCCTGGACATTTGCTACTAATTCTGCAAATAGCAGGGAGCAGATTGAAATCAGCTTTAGAATGAAGGACCGGTACTATGACATTCATCACAAATTACTGTTAAATTATATGTGAAAAAGTCTAAACAGATATTTTATTATGTCAAATAAAAATTGCATAGTGGACTAGTTGCATCTGCTGTTTCATTTTTACTAGCTATGAAAATGAGTCTGTTGCTCAGTTTAGCATTTTCAGAAACCATTATTGTTGGTGCATGTCACAGTGGTCAATATGTCAGTGTGTACTAGAGCATGCAGTTGATTGTGTTAATTATTGCCACTGTTTGGGCAAATATGGAATTGGTATGTTTAAGTGTACCTCCCATAAAAAAGTACTTGGGGAGGGGACAATCAACTATGGAAAACCCAATATTACTTCCTACACCCACAATGTACTGTAATAAGTCACATCGTCTTGTGGAACATCTGTTTCCTGTTTTTTTTTATTATTTTATTTATTTGTTGATTGGGTAAGTTGACTGGACACAACTGTTCCTTTTCATGGGTGACCTTAGGAGCATTGTCTTAGTCACACAGTAGCTAAATTAAGGTGGGAAGACACAAACCCTGTTCCCTGTACATAGGCAAAACCTCCTACCACATCATAGCTAGCTATAGGTCCTCCATCGTGAAACAGGTAAAGCATACCACATACCTGGACTTACTGGTCTGAACTTGCCATACAGCTCAACACCTTACTCATGGGTGATTGTTTCATGACTGCTGGCTCAGAGGTTCTTGGACTTGGTCAATGCACATGCTCTGGATGAGCTAGTCAGCACAGCCATAAGAGGCTCAAATGTCCTGGACATAGTACTCACAAACATGGGAGAGCATTGTACCCTCCCCTTTGTGATGGCCTCCCTGGTAAGATTGGACCATAAATCAGTTTTGTTTAATGTAATTATAGCACCAGATACCCATCAAGCTTAAAAACGCATGAGTGACTTTTTAGGCATCATTGAGGATTGAAGGTGCATCCTGCTCCTCACCAATGAGCTTTAACAGATGGTTATTTTTTTCCAACAGTTTGTGGTCTATAGTCACTGTTTCTCCTCCCTTCACTACTAAATGTAATCCTCAAGTTTCACACCTAAATGTACTACTCCAGCAAGCTTTGAGCTGCTTGCAGTGTACAAGGACTAGGGTTTGAGTCTTCCCACCTTAATTTAAATACAGTGTGACTTTAAGGGAACAATTGTGTCCAAACAGCTTGCCCGGTCAACAAATAGGTAATATAAATAAAAACAGAAAAAATGCTCCACAGGGAGGTAGGTACACATCTCATGGCTTCATTACAAGAGTATTCCCAGAAGCTATTTGCGACCACGTTTTGTTCTTGTTCATCTGTATTACTTTGTTAGTGGAGCCAGGGAGCTACTTATGTTTAACGCCGGTTAGTTGGGAAGATGGGTATAAACAACTGTGGTGAACATTTTTTTTTAATTTTTTGTATTGATTTAATAGTCCAAGGGAAGCAGAATTAGTTGTTGTAGGAGGTGTAGATAAATAGGTGAATGTTTTATCTAAGACAAACTTGGGCTATGAGTGTAAAAAAAAAAAAAGGAGATACAACAGAAAGAGATTTTGGGGAGGGACAGTGAGACACTGAGTGAAGATATTCAGCAGAATAATTCAGGACAAATGAAAGAGTGGTAATTGCTGGCATGTATTTTTTTAGCCTGCAAGTATGTACACAGTATTGAATATGGTTAGGCAAGCGTCTAGGGAAAAATGATTAGACAGGGAGTTGAAATGTGAAAAAAATTGAGGGTGATTGGACAGTTTGACCAGAGTAAATGGTATTTTTGTTTTATTCTGTGCTGGAGAAGACCTGTGTAATACAGAGCAGCAGAGTGACTATTGGTGATGAAGTAGGATGTAGGGAGTTCATGTGTCTTCAGTCTTAACTACCATCTGTCTACCTCTCAGCTGTTCAGATTTTTGCCTGATATTATTTGTCTGTTCTTCATAAAATTTGTACTTTTCAGGTAAATCATTGAGGACTGAAGTTACACAACAAGGACAGTTATTTAAGTTTCAGACTTCATATCCTTCAGAAAATACATATTAATGCAAAGCCTATTATTCTACCAACTTTTTCAATGTGTGCGTGTGTGTGCCTTCTGTGGAAGGTTGGGTGCTGGGCTGGCAACTCAACACCGTAAAACTCCATTGCCAATCATGAGCGGACAGGTGATCCGCTGTGGTGACCCCTAACTGGGAAAAGCCGAAAGAAAAAGAAGAAGCTGAACAGAGGCAAAATGGTCGAGTTGCCATAACTGTCTGGCCAAATAACTACATATGAAAACCACTACACAGAATTTATCCATGATAACCCATTATATTTCATAGTAAAATTACTGCATTCCTTTATGTAAATGCCCTGAATAAAACTTATGGAAAGGATGCTTCCACCCTTTAAACATTAATCCCTTTGTTGTACAAGTTGTACTTCACATTCATCATTATGGCAGACAATAGTCAGTGCCAGTGCAACTCTAGGCTTTATATCTGGACACAGGTGACCACTATTCTAACACCTTTAGCAATTCCAATCAGTATTCTGAATGCTCCTACAATCATGGAATTTGGAAGCAAATGTGTCACAAGATGTCACAAATTAGTGGGTTGTCATTCAGACTTAAATCCCAAAATAAACTGAAAGCTATCGGTGTCGCCAAAAGTATCACCTTATATCCCCCTCTGTAAAACCTCAGAGGATTCCTATGAGTCTGCATGCTACAATGTTGAGCTCATACTCCAAATCATACAACTACAAGGACAATGTTAACCAGATTCTGTGTTCGATTCCCTCAGAAGAGCATGATAATGGAAGATTATAAGGCAGAGATTTCAGTACTCCATTACATATCCTTTCATTGGCCTATAACTACGGCAGTCATCATTGTACCACTTGACCACAGAGTAGTGTGACCTTTTATAAAAACAAAATGACTTCATATACAACATATTTTTGGTATACTGCACCCAGAGCATGTCTGTCTTTGCCACTTAGTCACACCTAACTGTATTTTCACAAACACAGTCTGTATTTACAAGGTCCGGGAATTGATACATACATATTCACTTGTCCCACCATTTTCTACAGGGTGGATAACATATCCCTCCCTATGTAAACTAACATCTGGACAAATAAAATCAAATCTCACATTTGCACATTGTCAACAAGAGAACTGTAGCCAAATTTTGTCCCAAATTTTTATCCATAACTGTACATTTAGAGAGTCATCAGTATGTTATTCTACTACCTAGTTAATGCACTGCCACAGAAATATATGCAGGAGGAACTCCTACATACAAGCTACCCTGAAATAACCAGCTTTTTGAGTGCCAGAAGTGACATTCAAGTACCATCAGACAGAAAGGTGAAGTGATATGTATTACTAGAAGACTTGTCTTCACCAACAGACTTCTTATCATTACCAAATAGTCCAATTTCTCATTGAGGTGACTTCATAATAGTCGATGTTTGAAGTACATATGTCCCAATCTGTTCAAACCTTGCACACTGAATCATCCTTAAGCCATTTCCTTCCATTCTTCATTCCTTATGAAGGCTGGATTTCCCATGTCACATCACTATACCATTAACAGACGGTCTTTATGTTTTCTGTTTTTCACACACCTGTCAATATAAAACTTTCCATGTCTTTATTCTAGAAACATCTTCATCAATGCTTACTACTAAGTTGCCACAAATACATATACACTACATCCCCAAGGATGGTAAGTCAATGCATTCTATACAAGCTTGTTTTTGGTTGCACATATGCACCATGGTCATTCAATGCATTCTGTACAAGCTGTTTTTTTGGTTGCAATGTGCAAATATGACCCTTAACACTGCACTATTGTGACAGCCTCTTTACCACTTAAAGGTAGACAGCATCAGAGAGGTCCACTTGCACCACAACACTAGTTTCAGCTGCAGCCAAAGCAACATTCCCCTCACCAGTATTACAATATTAAGCAGTCTTCCACTGACATTCCATATTTCATTACTACACCAGACACACCTCAATTCTGGTTTCAAAGACCACTCCTTAAAATTAAGGTATATTTTGAAACTACAGCCGCAAAAAAAATTTACAGCTTCCAAAAACGTATACTAATGCATCATTCACACAACAAACCCTACCCTAAATACTGACATAAAACAACCAAATTTCAAAGTATTCCTTAACATGTTTACATTAAATTCACCACATAACCAATTTTCTATTATAGGTTCATAGATTAGTACTAAGCTAACTGCCCTTGCGAGCCATTATAAGCCTAGCCAATTATCCCTTGTGAGACTCAAACCCTGCACCTTGTTTTTGTAAGGCAAACACCTTAACCATTACACCACCTTCCCAAACCCTATTAAATTCATACAGATCAAAATTTAATTTAATCTTCTTAACATAACTTAATATACACAGCAAGTAAATAAATCCTAGTGTATGCATACTTTGAGCTCTGTTATGCAGTGGTAATGAAAACTGTGAAATATATTGCTCCTTATATTTTACAGGTACCTACCATAAGTTCCTTCTTCTTAGACAATCAGTCCCTTATCCATGTCCACCAATTTGTAAAGCAATATTTCTATTGACCTAGCACTTATAGTGATATGTGCACAATACCACTGGTAAAGTAAATGGTGTGAAGAACCAAAATGCTGACAGAGCAGCTTGCATAGAGACATATACAACCATAATCATATGTCTCACTTGTGTCTTTCGGCTTTTCCAGGTTAGGGGTCGCCACAGCGGAACTCCGGTCTGCTAATGATTGGCAGTAGATTTTTACGTGCCGAGTTGCCGGTCTTGACTCACAACCTTCAACGAAGGTACACCCATTCACGCATGTCTCCACACAGAAGATGCTCCAGCTGAGAATCGAACAGGACAACGTCTTAACTGTGAGGTGACAACGCTACCGCAGCACCACCACTGCAGTATATTGCGAGTTATTCAACTGCTCGTTCAGTCATTCACTTTATGAAATGTTTGTAACTCTATATATGACTACATGACTATCATCTTCCCCTCTCCACTACAATCTCTGTCTCCCTTTCACCTGGATCTCCTCAATACTCCTTCATAATCTGTAACCATCTTCATCCTACAATTACTTCACTGACTCCTACTCAATATCTATTTACAGCTGATTCCATTTAAAAATAACTAGACTTTATTAAGTTTGATATTAACTGATATTTTACTGTATTCATTTTAACTGTCATGTTTTCATTAACTGTCATGTCATTACTATTCTGTGCATGTACATTTACTGTTCTATGTATATACATTTATTATTTTTGATTAATTGTCCTAGTACTATTCTATGTAAGTATGTATGCATATTCACTTATCATGCAAATCTTGTATAACTGCTTTCTACTCAGTTCTATAAAATGAAGCAAGTCTCCCCAGGCCTCCGCTGAAAATGGGACCTGTGCCAAGTCAGACTTTCCTGGTAAACCAAAGCAATAAGCAAATAAAATAAATTCATGCTACCAACAGTTACATGTGCAATGTCTACCACTCACCAATGCAAAAAGCAAAGCAAATGGAGGTAATTTAATCTGCTCCTTTGGCACTACCAATGTAACTTGTTCATTCATGCCACTGATAAAGGGCAAAGTGTAAAGGAACTGATGCATAACTTTTTTATTCATGTTAAGAAAAGAATCATAAAAAAACATTTAATATAAGCACAATAAACATTGGCCACCCAGTGTATAAACTTATATGAACCACTTGTAAAGAAATGGACTTACGACGCCAGATATATGAATAAAAATGGCTTTAATCCAACAGAAGTAAAGTCACAAAGCTTTCAGGAGAATATCCCTTACACTGAAGAATGCTATTAATATACCAATGATGGCATATGGATATGCATAATTAAAATCACATGATACACTACACAAATCATACACAACAGCAATGAAAAGGCAGGCAGTAAACATTACATCATTCACCATTGTAACAGAAAGATATGCACATGAATTTCCAGCTCCTTTAATATGAAGGTTATACTAGCCATTGAAAGCACATCTTACATTTTATTGATAGCTTACGTGTCCAAAACTCACAACTACGTATTTAGATATGTGCACAATGTCACATGTTTACATTTAGCCTGAATACAAACATTGTTTTCACATTATACCGTGCAAATGTGAATTTAACATCTTTTGTTAGTACTCACCATAAATTCAGTCCTACATACTCAGTCTCTTACCTAAGGGCACCAAATTTTAAAAAATATTTCTAGTATCATGGCACTGATAGTCACATGTGGACAAACTTCCTCTATTGCATCATCATGGATGCTGCCACCACCACTCACCAATGGCAGTACCACTGGTAAAGTAAATGGCATGAATAACTAAAATGATGGCAGAAGCAGCTTGCATAGCGACGTATACAACCATAATCATATGTCTTTCTATTGCCTGTTATTCAAGTGCTCTATGAAAACTATTTAACTACTGTAGGGAGAAATGGTACTCACCCATTGCACAGTCACTATTGGACTGTATCAGTCAAGCTTTTCATTACTTTTTCCAAGCCTAGAAATATGTCTTGCAATCTACACTTTTCTCTGGTCATTCACACTTGGAAATGTTCTTTGGCAGGGGTGGTACTGACATGGGTCCAATTTCTAAAATTCCTATTTTTTCCTTACAACTTCCATCATCAGGTCATATACACAGTCAAGCTTCTTCTTCTCAAATATTGGTTTAGCGACCCATTCCTGCCTTGCCCTTGGGTACACCACGATATCAAAGCTCCTGTTTTGGTGCTGACTTCCTTGTAAGGAATCAGACCACTGCTTGCTCATGATTGACATTTTCATTATGATCAAGGATGGCAAGTATAATTCAGGCTTTCATTCCTGCATAACTAAGTGCTTAACCTTGGGGCAGTACCTGCATAGCAAAGTATGGCACACCTCAAGGTTGCCATTGTGGCAGTACTTTGTTATGTGCTTCAGATCTTTGAGAAAGACTGAGTTTGTAACAATCTTCTTCAGTGCACTGTGACATGCATCATCTTTTTTGGGCCAGTTCTTATTATGTCCTTCATACCTCTCAACTGTCCAGAATTTCACAGAATGTCCAGATTTTTGCCTCTTATTTTTGGTCTTTGCCTAATAAAATTTGTGGTTTTCTGGCAAATCACTGAGGACAGACATCAATAAATAATGACAGACATTTGAGTATCAGACTTCATACCCTTCAGAAAATATATAATAATGAAAAAAAAATCTATAATTCTAGCCACTTTCTAAGTTTATAGGAGCAATATTTAACATCTGTCCCTATTTTGGAGCCTTTGTTCCCCCATTACTTTTGGGTTTGTCCAGATTTAATGCACCGAGAGGTTGAGAGGAATGCTCTCCTTCCATGACTGTCATCTCGTGAACACAGCAAGAAAACGTCTTTGCACCACTCCAACTGTGTTGATCTGTTACATGGTAGAGTAATGACAACCATTTCTCTTCCAGAAGGACTTAAATCTCTTTTACACATTTCAGCACAACACTACAATGGACTGGAAATACTTTGGCACCACTGCAGTAATTCTCTTTTTCTTTTCTTTTGACTGACTTCTGTTATTTTCTTGGACAAACTTTTGGACATGTGCTACACATCAAACCGATGGGCAAACTCTGGAAAGTTGTTGTGCATCAAGAATCTGATCTCAAGATGTCAGTCTGTCGACACAAAATCTACTTTAATATTCTTATTGTTCATACACTACTTAAATGCATTCGTCTCCAGTGCTGATGAAACTGCTCCTGTGGAAACCTGCTCCTCTAGTGAAAAATTAATGATGAATCCTGAATCCTGGTCCAGCATAGTGTAGCAGCAATATGTGGCGGAACATCCTGGACTACTGCAATACCCATCTGCTGCTAACCTGATTTCCTTCCCCATTGTGTCTGTCAGTAGCTGATTCTCATGCTGTGTCCACACATGCCATAAAACTTTGAACAAATATTCTCACTGAATAGTAAAGAAGGTCATCTCACTGATGAATTCCAGTCCAAGATAAGCATAGAATCTGGCAATATGGGGATTTGTACTTCCACTGAAAAGGATAGAGGATGCAAGGAGTAAGTTATCATCTGGCATGCCACCTGCTACTAACTGAATTTGGTACTGAAGATACCACAAAACACCAAAGGAAAAATTAACAAAATAAATCCAAACACGGAGATGGGGTATCACACAACTTTAATCCTGGTACCTCGGCTTTTCACCTTCAAGGGATATGTGAATACAAATCACAACAACTTAAATATGCTTAACAATCATTCAATTATCCAATAAATACCAAAGCATCCTGCCATTTAAAGTGCCTAGTCCTCATTCACCATAACTACATCCTTATTATCATAGATTCCCTAACTTCTACAGATAATATTAATAAAGTTTGGCAACAATAAATATAAAAAAAACATATATAAATGGACAGACTTTCAAAAAGTTAGAACTACTTCCTGATTTAACCCACGTGGAGTCAAAGTACCATAATTAAAAATAAAGGTAGTTTCTAATGAACTCAACCTATAGGCAAACAGAGCCCCAGTTCCACAATTACCAGTCGGCTGAGCCAATACACTAAAAAACAAAGATTCACAGTTTCTAGAATGAATCCTCACAAAGTGGTCTGCCACTGGACAAAAACTGGTATCACCTCTCCTGATATTGCCCAAGTGTTCCAAGATCCTAATCTTAACTTTTCTTTAGGTTTGCCCTATGTACCATTTTTACCTCATTACATCCACATCCCAAATATATATAACACCACACGATTGGCAGTTAAATCTAGCCTGAGAAACAAATCTACGTCCATTAATACATTTTTATCCTGCTGCATGCACTACATCTGCACAGAGAAAAGATCCCAAAGAGCTATTATATTTCGAAATAGTAATAGGATGATTCAGTAATTATTTTAAATTTAAAAAGTGACCAATAGAAAAAGTGACATGTGGAAATAAAGTACCCAATTTCTCATCAGCCATTATCATAGGCCATAGTCTTGTAACCACTTGCTTTAGTGTGTCTGACAACGGACTAAATTTGGTAACATAAAACATTTTATCTACTACCTCTTCCCCTGTAGATGTATATTAAGCTCTATGTTCCATGAACCTGCACTCATATCTTTGCCCCCTGTGTGTGATTCTACTCAACAGTTTATTTTTTGCTTAATTTAAAACTGACCTGGAATAACCCCGGGCCAATAATCTTTCTTCCACTTCAACCAGAGATTTATCGTTAGCAGCCATATCAGATGCATTCAAAAACACCCTTCTAAATTCCCTATAAGGTAATGGCCTAATGAGATGTGTGGAGTGCATACTAGAGGCATGCAAAAAATGATTCACTGCAGTTTTCTTTCTGTATGGAATATGTTGAATAGCTCCCATTTCATTGACAAAAAAGTGGACATCCAAAACTGATAGCACATCAGTCTGTGTGACAACAGAACTGTAAACCATGAATATTCAAATTCACATCAGTCACAAAATTCTCAAAATTAGATCTGGATCCACTACATATAAAAAACAGATCATCTATGTATGGTCTATACACTAGAACATGTTCTTTAAAATACGTATGACCAAAGATGAAGTGCCTTTCAAATTCCCCCATATACAATATAGCATACGCAGGAACAAAAGGGGCCCCCATAGCTGTACCCCTTGTTTGTAAGAAACATTCTTGGTCAAAAGTAAAATAGTTGTGGGTTAGACAAAATTCTAGCAGTTCCAAAATATAGGAACTACGTGGCCTTTCATCCAACACTGTTGCTATTGCCACAAGACCCCTTCTATGACAATGTTCATGTATAACGAAGAAATATCCATAGCTGCCCAGAAATAATCCTCTCGCCATGGGACACTATGCATCAAAGCACAAAGCTCCTGGGTACTTTTTATGTGAGCAGGTATGGAACTCAAATGCTTTTTAAATAGTGAGTCCAATAATACCCCCACATCTTCCAAGTATGAACCGATGCCAGACACAATCAGTCTCCCAGAAGGTTTCCTAAGATCCTTATGAATCTTAGGTAAAGCATAGAACTATGGGTGTTTAGGCCTAACAACATACAATTTTTTAACAGACTGTGAAGACAAAAAAACAAGTCGTTCCCCTTTCTCAAGTAGCTCCAATAACTCATTATTAAAACACAGCTGAGCATTGTAAGAAAGTTTAACATAATTTCTGCTGTCACCCAAAAGCTCAAATGCCATAAGATAATATCCAGTTCTGTCCATAATCACCCAGTTCACACCCTTGTCTGCAATCCTAAAGACAAAATCCCCCACATGGCCATGCAGTTTTAAAAGTTCCTGTCATTCATCCTTATTTAAATTAAATTGTTTACACTTACATTTTCTAAATTCTCTTTCAATATTATTCAATGGCAACTTTTCAAATAACGTAACAACAGCAGACAGTTTGGGAGGGCGAAATGAGCTCTCAACATGCGGTAAATTTGGAATATTTAACTGCCCATACCCTGTACCGAATGCAGTAATCCCATCAATATTCTCCTCAACACTGTTTTCATCACACACATCTGTAACATTTTCATAATCATACACAGATAAATCCAACAGAGTCTTCAGAATTGCTGGATGATAATGAACTGTCACTTTGCCTGACAAACATCTCTGGAAAAAATACTTTTAGATGAAGCTTATGGCAAAATCTACTAGCTTCTATGAGAACATTAGCAAGAGAAGGACATTTAGTAGGAACAAATTTAGCCCCCCCCCCCTCCTTAACAACACACCAATAGCTGTATCAGACGTTAAATTTGCCAAATTCACAGTTTTCAAAGCCTCGATGTCGCTGCCTGTAATGTCATTAAGTCCATTGAGTCCATTTGATTCATTTAATCCATTAAATCCAAGAACAACACCTGAAAATGATGCTCAGACCTTGTCCCCAGCCGTTAGCATCTGCCATTACATTTCTGCTTGTTGGCTGAACTCCCATTGCTGTTCTGAAAACTCTGAGAGCCCTGCAACGAACCTGATTGGTTCCCCTGCACAGTTGCTGCTTTGTTAGGCAACATCTCAAAAGAGGCACTCTTTTTTGCAGATGTGTCACCTGAATAATATGATGAATCTTGACTAGATGAAAAAACATTATTTCTTCCTCTAAATTGCGACTTTCCCTTACGAGAGAAGTGCTGCATTTGATAGATGTTACCACAGGCAAATCATTACTGTCCCTTTCAAATTTTTTTCCTCTTTCTGGTGATAATTTCAGCCTCGACCTTACTTAATTTTTGTTTAATGTCAGCAAATTTTAGATTGAAAGTGGGTTCTGAGGTTTGTTGTATGAGTGATGTTTTGTTATTTATTGGATAACTGAATTATTTTTAAGCATATTTAAGTTGTTGTGATTTGTATTCACATATCCCTTGAAGGTGAAAAGCCAAGGTACCAGGATTAAAGTTGTGTGGGACTCTATCTCCGTGTTTGGATTTATTTTGGTACTGAAGAACATGGTGTCCATTAATGCATGATATGTTCAAAGATACAAATAACCCCATCTTTGATTTCTTTTCTACTTCAACAGCTCATGTTTGGCATTGCAGATAGGTCAATTTTAACAGGAGCAAATCGAGCAAGACTCAAATATGATGAACTTTTGCTCACTTGCCATCCCTTCATCTTCATCCATTTCTTCAACTGTGTCTTCCATATCAGAGGTGGACATGCTGTCAGAAGGGCACCACCAGCAGTCTGGATCCTTTCTGATGTAATCATTTGCCCACTGTGAAATTGACAACTCACTCTAGATGCTTGTCTGTAGGATTTCAGGAGGAACCTTGACTGGGGTGCTGCAAGCCTTCATATGTTTGCGCTGGTGCTACATGTGCCTGCTTCACTGCAACTGTAATTTCCTTGTGGAATACATGTATTGGCACTGGTGCTACATGTGCCTGCATCACTGCTTCTGTATTTTCCTTGTGGAGTACATGTATTTGCACTGGTGCTACATGTGCATGCATCACTGCTACTGTAATTTCCTTGTGGAATACGTGTATTTGCACTGGTGCTACATGTGCCTGCATCACTGCAACTATAATTTCCTTGTGGAATATTTGTATTTGCACTGGTGCTACATGTTCCCACATCATTGCAACTGTAATTTCCTTGTAGAATATGTGTATTTGCACTGGTGCTACATGTCCCCACATCACTGCAACTGAAATTTCCTTGTGGAATATGTGTATTTGCACTGGTGCTACATGTCCCCACATCACTGCAATTGTAATTTCCTTGTGGAATACGTGTAGTTGCACTAGTGATACATGTCCCCACATCACTACAACTGTAATTTCCTTGTGGAATACATGTATTAACAATAGTGCTACATGTCCCCACATCACTGCAACTGTAATTTCCTTGTGGAATACGTGTATTTGCACTGGTACTGCATGTGCCTGAATCACTGCTACTGTAATTTCCTTTTGGAGTATGTGTATTTGCACTGGTGCTGCATGTTCCTGCACCACTGCTACTGCAATTTCCTTGTGGAATACATGTATTGCACTGGTGTTTCATGTCCTCACATCATTGCAGCTGTAATTTCCTTGTGGAATACATGTATTTGCACTGGTACTAGATGTCCCCACATCATTGCAGCTGTAATTTCCTTGTGGAATACATGTATTTGCACTGGTACTACATGTCCCCACATCATTGCAACTGCAATTTCTTTGTGGAATACATGTATTTGCACTGGTGCTACATATCTCCACATCACTGCAACTGTAATCTCCTTGTGGAATACATGTATTTGCACTAGTGCTACATGTCCCCACATCACTGCAACTGTTATTTCCTTGTGGAATACGTGTATTTGCCCTGATGCTGCATGTGACTGCATTACTGCAACTGTAATTTCCTTGTGGAATACGTGTATTTGTACTGGTGCTACATGTCACCACATCATTTCCTTGTGGAATATGTGTATTTGCACTGGTGCTGCATGTGCCTGCATCACTGCTACTGTAATTGCCTTGTGATGTTGGTTGGCTCCTTTCAGTTTAAACACCTTTGGTCTTTTTGCAGTATGTGGGGTATTCCAATGGTGAGACCACCAATTCTGAAAACTGTACTGCTGCATCTTTCATCTTCCCAAGATGTGTTTTAATGTGAGAAAACTTGGCTTGAACACCTATACTGCAAAATTCTGTCTGGCATGATACACTATTTGCATGACAATCTGGAATTTCCACGGTGTAGATGTCTATGCCTTCTACCACCTCTTCATACAATTTGGCTACCTGCATCTGCATTTAAAATATTTAAATCAGTCAGGCTTTTCTTCTTATAATATTATCTTTCAAGATCTTTGTAAACATGTAAACTACATGCAGATGTTCACATGCACCTCACCTTTAACTCCATTTTTCCTTCTTCAACCCTTACCACTACACTACCTCTTTATAACCACTTTCCCCATCTACAAAATAAACTGTTTTACCACTCCTCAATTTCTTTCTTTCCATCTTCTCCACTTTACATTTGTCTCTTTCTGAACTTCCCACTTACCCATCTCATTCAAATACTATGCAACACTCTTACAACCATGTTTAATTTCATTAAATATAATCTTTCCCCCTGATCTGTGGTCCAGTTATATAATGCCTGTCTCTTTTTACCTTTAACTAGTACCGACCCAAAACATTAAAGTATTCCTTTTTTGGACAGATGCAGCTATAATATTCTACATCTGTAGAGCATTTACGCCTGGCATTTAATTGTAATTCAGAGTCACTTCACCATACATAAAACAGGAGGGTTTGTCGATAAGGCTTTTACATAGCCCCACAGTCTGATATAAAAATGAAACTATACACATCATTCTTAATTCTGCCATGCCAAAATATTAAATTAGATTCATTTTCTTCATTTGTGTTCTCATGTCAGCTATACCAATTTACCCCTTTGGTATTACTCTCATGAACAGTTCAACATATCCTTTAAAATGCTCACTCTGACTCAGACATGCATAGCCTGACCAGTACAGCAAAGAAATGCTTTACCTCCAATCTGTATTCCCCAGTGTCTTGCACCCTGCTCACTGCCACGTTCCTCAATAACAGCACATTCTTCCATTGGTTCTTGTGTCACATTTTGTTCTGCTACCTCTGTCATTTCCCCACTGTTTTTCTTTGTCTGTTCATGGGTCTCAGTCTGTGGAACAGAGACCAAATAGTGGACTTATCAGGTTTTTGTCAAATTACATGAATATGGAACAGAACACTAAGTAGAAAGAAGTTACAGCATGCCATGCTGAGCTGTTGGTGCAGCACATGATTAAGTTTACCTTGCATTGCCCATGCCACAAAAGGGGATACTGCCAGCCCAGTTAGCTGTAATTTTGTAAATAATTATATGTAATTTGTGAATATCAGCATAATTCATATGCTTGTATTTTAAATGTATTGGACCTGTATGTCATATAAGATGGTTTGTGCAGTCGTGTGCTGAAGAAATATTTTGTAAAGTAGTAGAGGTGTGGCCACAGTGTAGCCTGCTGGGTTAGAACAGAAATGTATATACACTATTGTAACTGTTTATATGGATATATTTTAACAAAGGAAACTGGAACACAGGAGGTTAATTTCAGAAAAATAACTGAAAATTTAAATTACTTTATGACCACATAATAAAAGGATGTTATCTTTCAGTTTCAGTGCAGTAACAGACACAATGGCTAGAACTGGAAGTTTTTTGTATTGTCTTGGAAGTGTTTATTGTTTTATGACTTCCAGGATCTGCCTTAGCTCTAATAAAATCCCTTGTTTATGTATTTTTACAGGTAGATGCTAAATACTAGCAGCTGGCATCAATGCTTGTTTTGAGCCTGGGAACTGAAGTCAGATGGTAAGAAATTATGACATTCTGCAAGTATCCCAGCAGTAATATTTGGGATATTAATTTGAGAAGTCTCTGTGAGAGAGATAGGATTCTGTATTTTGCCTTTGACCTGACAAGAAGGTCCATTCACCACATCTGTCTTGCTTGCTCTGTAAGTAAGTCTAGGGAAGAGTATAATTCACTTAGATACAGTTAGTAATATAGCTGAGCTTAATTTAGATGTTTTCTATTTATTTATTTGATACTGTCCTGCAAAGTCGTTTTAAATATTTATTGTGATTTTAAACTCTGATGTTTTATTACTTATCATTAGATATATTTAAACCTTTCATCATGGCTAATATTTGTGAGACATATTTAAGTTCTGAGAATACTTGCATACTTATTTGGTGACACTATGGGCCACTCCTAATAGCCTTGCTCTTGGTCAAACTACTTCTTCTTCTTCTTCTTTCGGCTTTTCCCGGTTAGGGGTCGCCACAGCGGATCACCTTGTCCGCACATTGAATGGCAGTGGAGTTTTTACGGTGTCGAGTTGCCAGCCCGGCGCCCAACCTTCTACAGAAGGCACACTCACATGCACACCTAGGGCCAATTTACAGTGTCCAATCCACCTGCAGCATGTCTTTGGGATGTGGGAGGAAACCGGAGCACCCGGAGGAAACCCACGCGACCACAGGGAGGACATGCAGACTCCGCACAGAAGGCACCCCAGCCGAGGATCGAACCGGAGAACCTCTTGCTGTGAGGCGGCAATGCTAACCACTGCACCACCGTGGCCGCCCTTTGCTCTTGGTCAAACTACCATTTGTATTAATAGTAACAATATATAGTAAGATTGGACACACTTTGTTAAGGGCATTAAAGTAGCTGATAAGGAGTGGCTGGTGGCAGTAAAAACTACCTTATAGTCTGGGTAGAAGGGGGCATAGGTAGTAAACCTGTGCTAGCCTTTCCCAGGTATGTGTGTGTGTGTGTGTGTGTGTGTGTGTGTGTATAAATCAAATGTCAAAGAGTGTGTGCGTGTCAGCTACTTGGGCTGGGGCACAAAGCACTAGTTGGACAGAGAGGGTACTGGAGGTCTTGGCTTGGCCACTTAGCTGAGATCTCAACTCTATAGTTGTGCCAATGGGAGTCTTCTTGGGGGTCTGGAGAAAGTGGGAGAAACCAGCTCTAGTCTGACTGTTGTCTCTGTGTGCTCTTAAGAAAAATTGCACTTGATGCAGAGAGCTGGATCAGGAAATACTGTGTGTCTACTTGTTATCTTCAATTTTTAATTTCTCCAAGTCTTTTGGGTTTCTAATACCATGATGGGAATGGACCCCATTCCTAAGTCAAAGTACAAATAAAGTTTTTGAAATTAGTACTGTTTCACTCTTTGATGTCAGCCAAAAGTGCTCTTCGCAGCACCCGCAATTTGCCCAGTAATGACTCCTTCTGCAATTCGTATGGTGTTACATGAATTAGTAATGTAGCTAAATATGATTGTAAATTCTTTTTTATAAGACCAGCTCCTCCTACTACTATTGGAACTGTCTGGGTATCTTTCTTCCACATAGCTCTCGTTTCTGCCTGCAGACCAAGGTATTTTTATGATTTTATGTCTCTCTGTACCCAAGAAACTGTAGTCACTAGGTGTGGCAATTTCAATGATCAATGCTATTTTTGTCTTCTTTTCTTGGACCACTATATCTGGTATTCTAGCATCTATCTTTTGAACTGCTAGTATTGGGTGATCCCATGTGATATAAACTTCATGATTTTCTATGATTCTTTGTGATTCATGTTTCCAGTGTTTTTCAGCCACTTTGATACCATAATGTTTGCACAATCTCCAGTGTAGCAGTCTTGCCACATTATTACGCCTTTCAGTATAGAGTCCCTCTGCCATTAGTGCATTGCAACCAGCAACAAGGTGTGTGACTGTTTCCAATTTGGTTTTACAAAACCTACATATCTCTGTTTCTCCCACATGTTCAATGGGCTTTGTAAACCAGCGTGTATGTAGCCCACTGTCTTGGGCTGCCAATATTAACCTTTCATTTCTTGATGTGTATTCACCTCTCCTTAACCATTCCTGTGTTCATTCTTGATCAACATGAGGCTCTTCCAGAAGTTTTCTATACTTGCAACTATATTTATGTTTTTTCCACATTTCTTGCCTTCTCATCTGGTCCTTCACCTTATATTCTTTCTTTTGTTTTTTAGCACATTCAGTTGCTGCCTGGTTTTTATTTACTTCTGGTTTGATTTCCATTCCTGCTTGACATTGATATGCTTCTGATAAATTAAGCAGAGATGTCATCTCAGATTTATTCTCCTCATGTTTCAAAACTTTCACTACATTTGGATCTTGTGAGGTCAGTAAATATGTGTGGAGTCCCACAATTGCAGATCTATACAAGTAATCAATTTCAAAGAGGTCCATCCCGCCTTCGGAACGGGGAATATATAATCTTGGTATACACGGATTTTTATAAATCATTTGGTAAGCAGGAAGTATCCTTCTTGTTTTAATATCCAATCTATCCAACACTTTTTGGGGCCAATCAATCACTCCAAAACTATAAATTATGACAGGAAGAGCAAATTGATTTATAGCTTGGATCTTGTTCCTAGATGTCAATGCTGTTTTCAGAATTAATTTAAGTCTTCTAAAGTACTCCTTACTGAGTTTTATTCACATTTGTTCATGTTTTATTGCTGATCCTTCATCAATTCCCAAGTATTTATACACGCCATCTTGCTCAAGTTCTTTTATATCACATTCTTGTCCTAAACTGATGTTTTCCTGGTGTTGCAGTTTTCCTTTTTTAAAGGTTGCTTTTGCACATTTATCAAGACCAAATGACATTCCAATATCATCTGAAAAACTTTAGACAACCTGCAGCTGTGCTTTCAGTTCCTCATCTGATGAGCTATACAGTTTTAAATTTTCGACAAAGAGAAGATGAGAAGTCATTAGACTTTGTTGTTTTCTAGGACCCAAATTAAAGCCATGGCCTAAGCTGTTAAGTAAACAGCTTAATGGATTAATGGCAAGGCAGAATAGCAACGGTGGCAAAGAGTCACCCTGGAATACCCCCCTTTGAATTTTTATCCCTGGGATAATAATCTGTCCTTTATCATGGCTTAATTGCAAAGTGGTCTGCCACTGTTTCATGGTTACTGTAATGTAGTCAATCAGTGTAGGGTGTAGCTTTTACATTTCTAAGCACTCTTTTATCCATGAATGTGGGATACTATTCTAGTCAATCCATGCCATACTTTGATTCTTCCCCTTCTTACAGTTCTCCACTATAACTTTGTTTAACAACAAATGATCCTTTGTTCCATATGGCTTTCTTTTATTGCCCTTTTGATCTACTGCCATAATTGAGTTTTCTTCTAAATGACTATAAACTCTATCGGTGTCAATTCCCGTGTATAGTTTATATGTTGTTAGAAGACAAGTTATTGGTCTATAATTTTTATGGTAGCTTGCAGGTTCACTCTTAAGTAAGAGCATTGTTTTTCCTGTGGTTAACCATTGCGGTGTGTGTTCAGGTTATGCATATAAATAGTTCTTACTCATGGCTAAATCCTCGTGCAAAGAAGTTAATACTTTAAGCCAAAAGTTAGGTACTGCATCTGGGCCTGGGGTTTTCCAATTAGAGGCTTTTCTCAACTTTGTTTCAATCTCTCTGGCTGTTATTTCATCCCATTTCTTATCCTGTACCTTTAAACTTCTTATTCTTTCTTTTACTTCTTCTATCCATTTAGAATCTTTGTTATGTTCCACAGGATCTTCATAGATACTTTTCCAAAATGTATCTACTTCCTCTTTTTTTGGCAGTCTTTCAATTCCTTTTACCTTATTTCCCAATTCTCTATAAAACTTTTTGGGTCATCAATAAATTGCTTATTTTGTGCTTTTCCCTTATATTTATCTTCGTATCGTCTAAGTCTTTCAGCCTGTTTTGAAATTTTTAGTTTATCTCCAATAGTGCATAATAGATCCTGGTCTGTTCTAATACTGTGCATTGCTTTATCATATCTATCTTTCTTAGTATTTTTGTTGATCTGTTCCCTCTTCCATAATCTTCTAGCAATGACACTTCTTGTCTTAGCTGCTTTATATTTTTCTCTATTCAATATTTCCATGATGGTATTCGCTTTCGCCCCCTCTTTTCCCTCGTTAACCTATGTTCCTGTGGTAGAATTTTATCAGTTATTAATTTAGCAGCACAGTAATATATTCTGTTTACTTCTGTTATATCACATGGATCTCTATGAACAGTCCTAATTACTGTGTTCATTTGTTTTATCAAGCTTCTGACTTTTGGGGTTTTATTAACCTTCTGCAGTCTATTTCTCTCATTGATCTTGATATATTTGTCTTTGTCTATTAAATCAAGCAACTTTTCTCTTAACTCATTTTCTTCCGTACTGAGGGCACATCCCTTGTTTTCCATTTCCTGCAGGCATTCTATAGAAAGCTCTGTACATCTTCCTGTGGCACATTCTGTTCAATTTCATCCTGTGTCATCTCTTGTGCTGTCATATAGGAACTCACTGGCCCATCACTCCTCAACATTGACTGCATCAGAGTTTCCACAGTTTCCTGTTCCTGTCCTTGCTGTCTAGCTTCAAATGAACGTTTATACTGGTTTCCTGTGGAAGGCTCCAAAATATCTTAATATGGCACCTGACCAATTGCTTCCTGTTCCACTGGTTTCCCCTTAATTTGGATATCCATCTCTCTCTCCTGTTGTGGTGCTTTCTGTATTCAATTTACTACACTGAATCCTTCTCTTTGGAGCTGTTTGATAACCTCAGTTTCTATTTCTTTGACTTCTCCATTACTAATCTCTTTTTCTACTTTTCCTCTTAGTCTTATTTTTTGTATTGTAAAGTTTTCCATATCCAGATTCCTTTCCCTATATTTTTCTTCAAATATCTTTGGTGCAGCTCTTTTTGTGTTGGTTAGTTTTGCTTTCTCCTTTGCATAAATATTACACAATATTAAATCCCTTTTCCTTTCCCATGTCCATATTTCTTCTTCACATGTCTCCTGATCTTCTTGCTTTTCCTTATTCTGGGCACTCACTCCATCATGCTGTGATATAGTCTGTTTTAGACTTTCTACATTAAATCCTTCACTTCACAGGCACTCCATACCTTCAACTTCTATTTCTTTAACTTCTGCTTTACTAATCGTCTTTTCTACATTACATCTTTGTGCTATTAATCTTTTTATTATGAAATTTTCCATATCTGGATGCCTTTGCCTGTATTTCTCTTTGAATATCTTTGCGACTGCCTTCTCTATATTAGTTAACTTGGCTTTCTCCTTTGCATATCAAATCTCTCTTTCCCATGTTCATATTTCTTTTTTATATTTTTCAAATATCTCTAGGTTTTGTTGTTTATATTTTCTCACTTCCTCAGATGCTTTTTTTCCAAACAGATCAAAATTTCTTGATCTATATACTGCTTTTCAAAAATCTGTTGTATTAATGAATGCAAATTTTTATTTGAAGCTTCTGACAGTTTTTCCTGTGGAAGAATTTTTCTTTCCACTAATTTCTCTCAGTCATTTTGTATATCTTGTGTCTGGAAATTCTGGGCTTTTTACATAATAGTTAATCCAAAAGGTGTAAAAAGCAGTATAAAAACCAAGAAAAAGTAAAAAAATAATGCACCAAAGCTGCATGAAGACTCTTCCTTTAATGAAATATACCATTAACATTGAGCACTTTTGCCTCTTCGATGGGAGACTTCAGAATGTGATACCAGTATGAACAAAGACAGTTAAATACTCTAAAATATCATGCCATTTGCTTTTAAACAATCCAATCAATATGTTATTTAAAAATACATGCTATGACTAACCATATTGTAATATATATATATATATATATATATATATATATATATATATATATATATATATATTTATAACCATGTTTTTTTAAAAAAATATATCTTATATATTTACATTTAGAAGTTTGGCAAGATGTAAATACACTGTTGATAAGGAATAATTTTAAAAATATAACAAAAAGAGACTTTTGTGAAATATGTCAAACATTTTTATAGTCTGTCTTCCCTTTCTTTTAATACTGATTTTAAAGAAATACTGTCATTAAGTCCTGGTGGAAATCTAGCTGCTAGCCTTAGCTGCCATTGTAATTCTTTCTTACAAAGTTTGTTTTTCCAATCACCTCCCCTAGGTTCTATATTTATAATTTCCAAAATACCAAATTTGAAGCATAAAAAATCTTGGCATACTTTGGAATGTCTGAAAAGGGCATTCATTTCTTTCTTATTTTTTATATCATTGTTATGTTTATAGATTCTATTTTTAAGAGCTCGCTCTGTCTTGCCCACACAGAATCTCTTTTTGTTATATTTTTTTAAATTATTTCTCATCAACAGTGTATTTACATCTTGCCAAACTTCTAAGTGTAAATATATAACATATATTTAAAAAAAAAACATGGTTTTATATATATATATATATATATATATATATATATATATATTTTTTTTTTTTTTTTTTTTTTACAATATGGTTATTCATAGCATGTGTTTTAAAATAACATATTGATTGGATTAACAGCCAATGGCATGATTTTTTAGAGTATTTAAATGTCTTTGTTCATACTATTATCACATTCTAATGAAGTCTCTCATCAGAGAGATGTAAGCGCTCAATGTTAATGGTATATTTCATTAAAGGAAGAGTCTTCACGCAGCTTTGGTGCACTTAAACTTTTTACATAATAGTAACAATACATAATTTCTTTCTTATCCTCACTAGTCCACTTTATCATCTTTATGCTCTTCTTTGGTCAATCAATTTTTGTCATTTTTGTGGACTGCTACTTCCTTCTACAACAGGGGGGCCATCCTCCCCCTGAGCCTGGCCTGGACCCATTGTAGGAATGCTTCTGTATTTTGAGGATTCTACACTGTCATTATTTCCAGTCTTGGCACCAGTGTGTCTATCAGGATTGGGCACTTTTTTATTCTGGGTCTTGTGCACCCAGCTATCTTTTCTTATTTTTGATTTACTTCTGTCCATGATATATGCTATATAAATACAGTCTATATATCAGTGTTGCCTTGTGAAAAACAGGGTTCACCTCATGAAGGTACTCACCAAGACTTGAGGATGAATTCAATTTCAGCACTACTACTCTCCTTTGCTTGCTGACTTTTCATCTCTCCATCAGTACCTCATCTTCCCAATGTACGTCCCCCACTGGTGCTAGTGGTGAGGATTGAGGCTCCTTGATTACTGGGAAAGTGGTGGTGCATCACATCCCACAAAGTTGTTCATTCACAATGTCTTTCAATGTTGGCTGTGTCCTTAGAAGTTCATCAGAGAGCTGGAGGGGATAGTAAATACATCAGACAAATTGTCATATAGTATCAACATCCAGTTAATACAGACTAACACTAGCTTGGCAAAATAAATGCAAATTATCCATGGTGGGTTCCAGCATCACACTGTATAGTTCACCCAATATAATCATAATGGGATACTGTCTACAGCTTGACAGACTTCAGTCTGCACTTGTACTGCTCCTCATTAAAATCTGCACCAGTACAACTATAGGAATATTGGCATTTCATGAGACCCAGCTTCCTTGCTGTATGCAAATTAGTTTTGCTCATCACTGTATTACCCTCCTCAGCCATCTCTTAAGTCTACCTGACATCTCTTCTCTACCTTTCTTTACCTGGTGCTACATGTCTTTCCCTTAACTGCTTATCTCCCACAGTAACATCTGTTTATTATTAATATTTAGAATATGGTAATTTGCAGTACTTATACTGTTCAATCTGTATTATGAATACCTTTGTATTACTTGTCTAAAAGTATGCATTTGCATGCAGCTTATGTAACTGTCAATTGCTGATACAACTGCATGATTTTACTGTAAAAGATGTAAACCTGTAAGTTATGTCTATAAAATACAGCTTTTCTGCATTGGCCTGTGCTGAATAGAGTCTGATGCCAGTCTCACTATCCCAGTAAGCAAATGCAAATGCCAATACATAAATACAATAGTGTGAGAAAAGCAATTCACTTACAGTTTTCTGTCATTTGCAACATAGCTACTGAACTAATGTTGTCAGTGGATGTTTGTTAGAAAATGATAAAAGCGTAGGTAAAAGGAAGCACAGCTTTGCAGATAAAACACAGGTGCCATGTAATCTACTGCAGCCATAAACTGTACTGTGGCATAACAGCTCAAGGAATAAAGGAAATTTATGTCCAACACTATGAACCCCATGTGAGCCGAAAGTGGTATACCACAGAATGACTGCATATTGCTAGTTGTGTTGACAGATAGTGAAAATACATGTGTATACTTTGGATCAGGTTCACCTTTGATACTTTATTGCCTTACATGATATCTATTGCAGTGGTCAGTACCTTGAAGTAAACTACGAAGCCACCTTAGGCATACAAAGGATTTTTCAAAGAAACCCTCTCCATATTGAAATTGATGTAGAGTTAACTCACTGTACTAGTTCATAACTTTGATGTTCTTCCAGATGTCACACAAATGAGTATTACAATGCTGTACACTGCAACTACTTCCATCATAATCTGCTTCCTTGAACCTACTAATCCCATTCCCGCACCCCCCCCCCACATGCAGACATGTGCCTGAACTCCCAAATGCATGTGTATGCACCCGAACACACACACACATGAGCATGGCTGTACCTCCCACACATGCATGCATGCTTACAGTCCACACCCCTACGCATGCACCCCCCCACACTCATGAGTGCCTGCACCCCCCACATGCACATCAACACCTCCACACACACACACACACATACCACCCACACCCCACACATCAATCACTTATAGGTCCTCATAATCATAGAAATGGGGTACTAAATCTAGTGTTGACATTTCAATATGGAGAAACAGCACATTGGAGTCAAGAAAGGTCTCAGATATCGTAAGGCAACTTTGGACAAATGTAAGGTACACTAAACCTGTAGAACTATGGTGGGCACAGAACCGACTACCACAGCAGCATACACTGCATGAATTTTACATCTCCACTGATAAGTTGCTTTGTCACACCTGTGCAATGCTCAAGTACTGTAAATGGTAACATCGTTGAGCCAGATAATGCACCAACACTTTGTTAGCATCAAAATTCAGTCTGGAATAGGAAAGCAACTATAAAGTCAGACGTATGCCTACGCATTTAAATGGATTATCTTTTTTAATACACTTGAATGTTATCATTCCATGCTAGACTAGAATGAAATGAGCTAGATGCCATTTTAGTCCTCAGAAAATACCCACAGTCCCTCAAATGGCTGGAAACCATAATAGTCATCTAAGTCATCAGCTGGGAATTTTACCCATATACATGCAACAACAAGCTGGGAGCACCATTTGGTTGCCAAACCCAAGTTTGTAATTATTATAGACCCAGAAAACATACACTCTGTATGCCACCAGCTAGTAAAACCTGAAATAATAAAAGTAATGTCAATACAAATGGAACAACATAAAATGAAAGAAGAAATAATAAATACACTTCTCTACTTGTCTTCAAAAGAAAAAGCAGTTGAGCGCTTTCGTCACACAGCAACAAATGGACTTCGATAAAGTGGAGGAGTTTCTTTGGTTCTTAGATAATTTGTTTTATCCTTCAGTACTTTGGCTGTGGATTTTTTTGCTACTTAGTAAATACTAAATGCACCCTCTTTTGTGTAAACTCACGTACCAAATGTCTAAAATGACTCAATGTGCATACTTGTCTGTCAAGTCACACCCTACTCTGTAAGTTATTATTCAGAAAGTAATAACATACAGCACACTTCCCTCATACACATCTCTGCAGCACCCTGACAGATAAAGATATGGCGATACACTACAATTGCTTTGATCACATAGTCTGCTCACTTGGATCTACTAATCCCACACATGTGTATGTCTCCACACACAGACACATGCTTGTGCCCCCGCAAACACATACGTGCATCCCCACAGATACAAACACGCAAGCATGTCCCTACACAAACACACATGCGTGCATCCCCACACACAAACATATGTGCGCATCCACACACACAAACACACACACACACACACACACACACACACACACACACACACACACATGTGCCTGCACACATGCCCACACATGCAAACACACATACACATGCGAGCCCCCATACACAATACACAAGTGCAGCCTGCACACACGTAACACACAACACAAGCACCCACAACACACACACGTGTGCCACCACACACAACACATATGTACACCCTCACACACAACACACATATGTGCCCCCACACACAACACACACGCGCACGCCCCCACACATAATACACACATGAGTTCCCCCACACACAACAGCCTCACACATCCCCATACACAAAGCACGTGTCCACACATACAACACACACACGTCCCCACATACAATGCACATACACACATACCCTCACATACAACAAAAGCATGCTCCCAGACACAACACACACAAGCACTCCACCCCACACCCTACACATGCACTCCCACTCTCCAGGCATGCTCCCACACCACAAAAAAGTTGTACTTGTTTGTCCAGTGTGTGTCAAAATCTTCCTCTCAGCATGTAGTGCTTTCTCAATATTATTTGCAGGATGTGTGAAAATATCAATCAGTCGCAAGGTATGGATGCATAATTTCTCATTAGCAGATGTTGATGACACACAACAGAGGTATTTGCATGCAGTGCTCATCGTTTGGTAGTTGCTGTATAAGCACCACTTCATGTCAGACGCTACTGAGATCTACATCCACGGCTTAAAGTTCCATGGTACTGCTGCTGCTAATACACCATTGTTTTCTTTGTGGCTCACTGGAATGATATGTTGGCTCAAACTGATACCCCTGTCTTGAACTCTATTGCCCTTGAAATGCCACGACACAATATGACTATGAGGAGAAAAATGGACACCACTCAGGAAAATGTATCCTAATCTGTCACTCCTGAGAAGTATGTTCTGTGCTCCAAGTATGTAACACAAAGCTGAATGGCAATACACAGATAAAAGGCATAAGCAAATAGACAAAGATGCATCATGTTGGTTTCAGCATAGATATCAAATGGGATACTTGATAAAGACAGAAGTACATGGCTCCTGAAGGTACTCAGAGCAGTGTGGAGAGAAAAGCATATCCCAGATAACTGGAGAATAAGCATACTCATGCCAGTGTACAAAAACAAAGGGGACATCCACACTTGTGGGCAGTACAGAGGTATCAAACAGCTGACACACTGCATGAAAGTTCTGGAGAGGGTTATTGATAAATGGATACATATAGTAGAAAGTAAGATGGGAGATCAGCAGCTTAGATTCATATCAGGATGTACCACAACTGACCCAGTGTTTGCAGTGAGACAGATAGTTGAGAAGAAGCTAGAGATGTGGAAAGAGTCCAAATGGGCACTCCTAGACTTGGAGAAAGCATATGACAAGGTCCCAAGAAACCTTATTTGGGCAGCACTGTAGCAGCTCAAAGTCCCAGAAACATTGGTAGAATTAGTGCAGGCTATGTACAAGGACTCAATTACTCAAGTACGAACAGTGTTCAGTGTCACAGAGGGTTTCCAGTGGGAGTGGGTGTACACCAGAATTCAGCTCTGAGCTCACTGCTGTTCATACTGGTGATGGACTACATTAGCAAACAGGTCAGAGGGGATAGATCAACAAAGTTGCTGTATGCAGACAATGTGTCATTACAGGCAGACTCTGAGCAAGAACCTCAACAAAGGATAGGGGAATGGAATGCAAAACTGAAGGCACATAGGATGGAACTGAGCACAGGTAAGGCAGTTGTAATGACAGCAAATGGGGGAAATAATAAGAAGGTAAGAATTGAGATAGAAGGGAAGATAGTGGAACAAGTTAATAGCTTCAAGTATCTGGGAGGGGTGGTTGAGGAGAATGGACATCTGAGTGAAGAGGTCAAAGCTAGAATCAGAAGGACTGCAGCCAACTGGCAAAGAGTGTCAGGTGTAGTGCATGACAGAAGAATGCCAAAGAAGCTGAAAAGTAAGGGTACAAAACAGTGGTGTGACCAGTACTACTGCATGGTACAGAAACCTTGGCATTAAAGGCAGAGCAGATGAGGAAGCGAGGGGTGATGGAAATGAAGTGCCTGAAATGGGTGGTAGGATGCACACTGTAGGACAGGTAAACAAATGAAGACATAAGAGCAGAAGCCAAAGTAGCTCCAATTGCAGAAAAGATAAAAGAGAGCAAATTACAGTGGTTTGGGCAGATGTGCAAAAAAGAAGAAAATCTTGTGAAGAAGATTTGGGACAGACAGGAGGAAGGTAAAAGGAAATGGTGGCATCCATCAAAGAGGTGGATGGATTATGTGAGAGAAGATCTGTGACAGCCAGGCATGAGTGTCGAAGAAGGCAGGAGTGTAGTACTGAATCGAGAGAGATGGCGACAATTAACATGATACCACAATGAGTAGAAAATGGGAAAAAGGGGTTGATGATGACATGCAATACAGTTTTGGAATATCCATCAAGTTCCACACATGACATGGAGCCCACAATCACTCATATGTAGAACTCTGGCCCTCTGTGAATGCAATGAAACTGTATATGGCATCAACTTCTCAGCCCACGACATGCAAAAGTCTGTTTACTTGAATTTCTTATGTACTTCATCTAATTTTCTTGCTACACAATATTATGTGACTCTGTCTCTAAGCAGTTTTTTTCAGTTTTCATTAATCAAAGAAATCCCATTTCTGATGCTATGGCAGAGGTTTCAATGAGATACACATTACCTATTTTGTTGGTCAGGTCAGTAATGTCTGGATTCAGTATTAGCTTTTGAAACAGATGAACTTTATTAGAAACATAGCACAGCATAAATGGTGTTAACACTTCAGCATCTCACCTCCACCTGACTATAATTTGGGATTTGCAATGTATTATGGGTAGCAGGGTCATGAGTACAAAAAGGTGGAAGTATGGGTTCATTGCTAAGATATGGTAAGCACTGTGCTAGGGTCACTACGAATCCTTGTACGGCGTAACAAATGAACTATGAAGAATAGCAAGCCACCAGAATTACATGGCATTCATGATGTTTTATTGAGAGGCATTCAATCAAAAAAAGGTCTATATCAGCATTTCGAAAGACAAAAATGCCAAATAGCAGTTGGCCGACCTGTAAATGTCAAACTACGACATTGCCGAACGGCCAAATCACCAATTTCTTTACAAGGGAAATCGGTTGGCCAAACACCAACGCCAAACACAAACATTCTTAAGTGGGGGGCTTCACCCCCACACCCCCCAATGTGGGGGGCTGTGCCCCCCACACCTCTCCTAACTAATTATTCTAACTCCAAGACCGCACTAAAGTCAGGGAAAGGGCAGGTGTAAGGAAAAGACCAACCGCTTTCTTTCCATTAAGAAGAAATCAGTTATTTGGCTGTTCGGCAATGTCGTAGTTTGACATTTACGGGTCGGCCAACTGCTATTCGGCATTTTCATCTTTTGAAATGCTAATATAGACCCAAAAAAAAGCTGAAATATACCTACTTCTGAGTTTACACAACAGAAGCCCACTGTCAGCATACGTAGTTTCTCCCCAAATTTCCTGTTTTCTTTGTCAGTCACTGAAAGTGCCAAAGATCAATTCACAATCTCATCACACCTGACTTGGCACAGTGAGGACAGACAAACTTAAGTGGGGTTCCAAAGTAAGAACAAAAGATGACAGCCAATTATTCAAGTCAAAGTTTCTGTTTTCACTCCAGGGGATTCAGTATATCAGCATGGGGGAGCACAGTTAGCAAACTGCCAATTATTCCAAAAATCAAAGTGATGTCTTGTTTCTTGATGTCAGT